>NC_042961.1:1282662-1295162 GCF_901001165.1 Salmo trutta | reverse complement strand
GTAATACATTTGACCTATACAAAAAGATCCCACCATGTCAAACGAACAAATTATTTGTTGGTATTTATATAATTGTACTGAAAATTCATGTTTCCATCACAGCTGTCCTGATTGTTTTTTATAAGGTATGAATTTAGTCGCATAAAAACTGTGGCTGGAAACGTCGTTACAATTAGGGAACTGAGGCTAGCCTAGGGGATGACTTTGGCAACAGTATTTAATAGAAAGCATTATGGGAAAGCTTTATGTTGAGTCATTACATTTGATTATGGTACATCATTTTTTACATACATTTTTTTTTTAAACCTTTATTTAACGAGGCAAGTCAGTTAAGAACAAATTCTTATTTACAATGATGGCCTTGGAACAGTGGGTTAAACTGCCTTGTTCAGGGGCAGAACAACAGATTATTACCTTGTCAGCTGGAGATTCGATTCAGCAACCGTTCGGTTACTGGTCCAACGCTCTAACTTCTAAGCTACCTGCTGGTTACTAGTCCAACGCTCTAACCACTAGGCTACCTGCTGGTGACTGGCCCAACGCTCTAACCACTAGGCTACCTGCTGGTTACTGGTCCAACGCTCTAACCACTAGGCTACCTGTTAGTTACTGGTCCAACGCTCTAACCACTAGGCTATCTGCTGGTTACTGGCCCAACGCTCTAACCACTAGGCTACCTGCTGGTTACTAGTCCAACGCTCTAACCACTAGGCTACCTGCTGGTTACTGGCCCAACTCTCAAACCACTAGGCTACCTGCTGGTTACTAGTCCAACGCTCTAACCACTAGGCTACCTGCTGGTTACTAGTCCAACGCTCTAACCACTAGGCTACCTGCTGGTTACTGGCCCAACTCTCTAACCACTAGGCTACCTGCTGGTTACTAGTCCAACGCTCTAACCACTAGGCTACCTGCTGGTTACTGGCCCAACGCTCTAACCACTAGGCTACCTGCTGGTTACTGGCCCAACGCTCTAACCACTAGGCTACCTGATGGTTACTGGTCCAACGCTCTAACCACTAGGCTACCTGCTGGTTACTGGCCCAACGCTCTAACCACTAGGCTACCTGCCGGTTACTGGCCCAACGCTCTAACCACTAGGCTACCTGTCGGTTACTGGCCCAACGCTCTAACCACTAGGCTACCTGCCGTACTGGCCCAACGCTCTAACCACTAGGCTACCTGCCGGTTACTGGCCCAACGCTCTAACCACTAGGCTACCTGCCGGTACTGGCCCAACGCTCTAACCACTAGGCTACCTGCCGGTTACTGGCCCAACGCTCTAACCACTAGGCTACCTGCCGGTTACTGGCCCAACGCTCTAACCACTAGGCTACCTGCCGTACTGGCCCAACGCTCTAACCACTAGGCTACCTGCCGGTTACTGGCCCAACGCTCTAACCACTAGGCTACCTGCCGGTTACTGGCCCAACGCTCTAACCACTAGGCTACCTGCCGGTTACTGGCCCAACGCTCTAACCACTAGGCTACCTGCCACCGGTCGATGAACCTTCCAGTAACATTAGTTAGGCAATAATGGATTGAATGTTAAGATATTTCATCTGTTCATTAGTGGGAAATAGCCTCTTATCACATAGACAGAGGTTCTGACTTATGATCGATTACACTATTTCAGCCTGTCAACAACAACTGTAAAATTATATATTAAATTAATGTCCTGTGTCTTCAAAACGTCACGTACAGTCACATCTAATAAAAACAAAACACTAAAAACTTTCAGAACTGTTTTGTAATTGTTCTTCAATATTAGCTACCAGAATAGAGGAACCTATATGCCAAAGTCTTGAATCAACCCACAACCACAATGTGGAAGCCAGACAGCTACATCATGAACAAGTTTGTGTTGTAAATTGCACCCTATTCCATATCAGTGGTGCAAAGTACTTAAGTAAAAATACTTTAAAGTACTACTTAAGTCATTTTTTGGGGGTATCTGTACTTTATTATTTATATTTTTGACAACTTTTACTTTTACTTCACTACATTCCTAAAGAAAATGATGTACATTTTATTCCATACATATTCCCCGACACCCAAAAGTACTTGTTGTGTTTGAAATGCTCTGCAGGACGGAAATTGCCCAATTCACACACATATCAAGAGAACATCCCTGGTCATTACTGCCTCTGATCACCGAGGTAAAGCTAGTTTCAAATTGGATATTCGCCTGTCGTTTTCCTTATGTTCACCAACAGCAGTTAGGGACCGTCAATATAGTGACAAACACATTTTTCAAATTTCAATAGCTCTTTCACCATTATTCCTAAAACTTTAAAAACTGGGTCTAGCTAACCCGATGGCATAGACACAAACTGCACTCTATTTTGTCGATTTACATCTAGCATAATTTGAAATTATTTATTACAATTTTTGAATTTCAATAGCTCTTTCGTCATATGATCTACTGACTTCAAACATGGTTCAGAATGTACAGTCAATGGGCCTACACATTGCACACCCTTTAGTTTGTCCATTTTCATCTCACTCAATTTTACATGTATTTTTTTTTATTTTAAATTTCAATAGCTCCTTGGTCATGTGACCTACTGACTTCAAACAAGGTTCAGAATGTCCACTGACTACCCTTATATAGTCAGTGGACTATAGTTATTCCATTGTACTGGATCTAATACATATTAGCATTTTACATACATTCATAAGTGTAATAATTTGTTATGACATAGTGTCACGTCCTGACCATAGAAAGCTGTTATTTTCTATGGTAGAGTAGGTCAGGGCGTGACGGGGGGTGTTCTAGTTTAGTTTTTCTATGTTGTCAGGTTCTAGTTTTGTATTTCTATGTTGGGTTTTGTTTGGGATGATCTCCAATTAGAGGCAGCTGGTCCTCGTTGTCTCTAATTGGAGATCATGCTTAAGTAGGTTTTTTTTCCACCTGAGTTTGTGGGAGATTGTTTTTGAGTACGTGTATGTTAACTCTGCGTCACGGTTTGTTGTTTTTGTTATTCAGTTTATTTATATGTATTGCATAGTTTCACAGTGTAAATAAAATGTGGAACGACACACGCTGCACTTTGGTCCGCTCCTCCTTTCGACAACCATGACACATACTGTGAAAAACTCTCTTGGCTGCTGGCTCTGTCACTCCAGACATGCGCAGAGCAGACTGAAAGGGGAAGGGTAGCTCTTGACTTGAACCACAGGGGTTCTCTGTAAAGAGAGAGTAATCCAAAAGGCACAGACACACCCCTTGACTTTCAATTGGCACCCTTGACCTGTATTTATTCTCTCCTGATTGGTCTACGTGATGCTTAGTCAATGGGAACTCTGTTGCCGGCTCCATCATAACGTTTTTACACAGTCTGGCAGTCTGACTAAAGTGCCAGAGATATGAGGAGAGGCTAGAGGTTGACCAATTAATTGGCATGGCCTATCAACTCCCGAGATTAGGCTGGCAATACTAAAGTGCCTATACGAACATCCAATAGTCAAAGGTATATGAAATACAAATGGTATTGAGAGAAATAGTCAACGCGTTATAATTCCTATAATAACTACAACCTAAAACTTAACTGGGAATATTGAAGAACTGGGAATATTGAACCACCAGCTTTCATATGTTCTCATGTTCTGAGCAAGGAGCTTAAACGTTAGCTTTTTTACATGGCACATATTGCACTTTTACTTTCTTCTCCAACACTGTGTTTTTGCATTATTTAAACCAATTGAACATGTTTCATTATTTATTTGAGACTAAATAGATTTTATTTATGTATTATATTAAGTTAAAATAAAAGTGTTCATTGTTCATTCAGTATTGTTGTACTTGTCATTATTACAAATATATATATAAAAATCAGCCGATTAATCGGCATCGGCTTTTTTGGGTCCTCCAATAATCGGTATCGGCGGTGAAAAGTCATAATCGGTTGACCTCTAGGAGACACATCCTCCTTTGTATTTATGGGAACAAATATTTCCTAACACTTTGGATCCTATTCTTGGACAGTTAGAAGACACAATGCATCAATACTTTGCCCTTTTCCTTTATGATTGATATTAATGATGAAAGGAGATATTATCTCTCTCTCTCCTATTGTTGTTGCTGAATAATGGCAAAATAAAAAAACTGGGGAAATAAGTACTTAGAACTACCAATTATTATGGATAAATATTAAAGAAAAGGGTAAACACAACACTGGACTGAACCCCCTAATTGTCAAACTAATATTAATGTACAACAATATAGAAGATTCATGACTAGAGGTTATGCGATATGGGTGTCTATCCACTGCACTCTTCTTAGGTGTGTAATTGACATGACCAAGGAGCAATTGAAATGTAAAACTATGAAAAATGTACGTTACACTGCATGATTTTACAGCACACAAACAAGAGTGTGCAATATATAAGGCTAGTCTGTGGACATTCTGAAGTTTGTTTGAGTCCAGTAGGTCACATGACCAAGGAGCTATTGACATTTTTAAGTTTGAGAAATATGTGTAAAAATGTGTGAGATGAAAATGAATAAACCAAAGGGTGTGCAATATATAAGGCTAGTCAGTGGACATTCTGAACCTTGTTTGAGTCAAGTAGTTCACATGACCAAGGAGCTATTGAAATTCAATTGTAAAAAAACATTTGTACTTTGCTTACGCTCCCTAACTAATTCAACTAGGAATACAAAATGCTGCTCACATTTCCACATGTTTAATAGCTTTGGAAAGTGAATAAATGTCCAAATCGTGAAAATAAGACTTGTGCAATGTTGTGCACAATTTCTCCAACATTATAACACTTATTTGGTGTCTGTGGCTCAAGTGGTTTGAAAGCTATTGAGGTTTGAAAGCGCGAATATCTGTTGAATATCCAACTTCAACTGTCTTTACCTCGGTCCCCTGATCTGACTCACTAAACACAAATGCTTTGTTTATAAATTACGTCTGAGTGTTGGAGTGTGTTCCTGCCTATCCGTAAATTAACAAAATAAACAAGGAAATGGTGCCGTCTGGTTTGCTTTATATGAGGAATTTAAAATGATTTCTACGTTTACTTTTGACACTTAAGAACATTTTAGCAATTACATATACTTTTGATACTTAAGTATATTTAAAAGCAAATACATTTAGACTTTTACTCAAGTAGTATTTTACCGGGTGACTTTCACTTTCACTCAAGTCATTTTCTACTAAGGTATCTTTATTTTTACTCAAGTATGATAATTGGGTACTTTTCCCACCACTATGCACTACTTTTGACCAGAGCCCAACTAGGCTTCAACTCTATAAGCCCTGGTTAAAAGTAGTGCACTACATAGGGAATAGGGTACCATTTGGAATGCATTAAAAGAAAAGAAAAAAAGTGTTTTAAAAAGCATGACTGGAAATTTGGACAGTGGGGTGGTTAAAAACACTGTATCCATTTACCAAAACATCCAGCATTGCATCACCACGGATGACTATTGCCCCATCCAAAGACAGGAATGGTGAACACTGGTTTACTGTAAATCATGCAATAGGCAACTTTAAGGCAACAACAAAAAAAGTGAGCATGAATATAACCACAGTAAAGCTACGGGATTGGCTGTCCGGCCTCCAGAAAGGACCTGTGTCTAACAAGGACAGACTCACGAGGACAACATCTTGCTATTGGTAAAAGATATTGTGAACATTGTTACATTAGAGCCGCCCTGTAATGATCTTTCATATTTCACATGTTAGATCAAAGGAGAAGTTGCACTTTAAATTATTAGGCTCAAATGTCATTAAAAAGTTACAAGAATAAGGGCAAATATAATATGTCGCCTGACACAATTATGTACAATTTTAGTTTCAGAGAATATGAAATACTGATTATTTCATCCACTGGAAATGAGTACTAAGTATGTTGTTTCCCATTCGATACAATCAATTGCAAACTTGTCTGGAATAAAATAAAGATTTTTATTAAGAATTAATTGCATAAAACATTTAGGAAAAACCACAGAAACATCATCAGCTTACAAAATGTTGTTCATGAAAATAATAACAAAACTTTTTAAGACAAAAAGCCATCAACATTTATAAACCATACATACAGTATTTATAAACCATACATACAGTATTTATAAACCATACATACAGTATTTATAAACCATACATACAGTATTTATAAACCATACATACAGTATTTGGGTAAAATATGACATGAAAAGTAACTGATGCATTTGATGTGGAACCACGGTCAGCATCCCAAAGTGCACCTTATCCCCTATACCGTGCACTAGTTTTGATCAGAGCCCTAATATAGTGCACAAGGGAATAGGGTGCCATTTGGGATTTTCCATAGTGTTGATCACATCACAATGCTCTGAGAACTCTGGGATAGATAGCCCACGTGATTATTAATATGACATAGCCATTACCAGGGAATACCACAGTGCTACCTACCACTGGTCCTGTTGAAATACTTTAGAAATGCATCCTTCCTTCCTACCTCACCTGAAGTCATCATGGATCTCAATTGGTTGGATTGGTGGAAGTAATAAGGTGATCACTTTGCTTTCAGCTATACTATCACTTGTAGCTCAGTGAGTGATAGGATAGGTCAAGGAAACAAGGACGCATCTCTGAAGTATTCCAACAGTGACTGACTGGACACTCCCAGAATCTTCCTCTGAGGGAATCTGAGTACCTCGCCACTCTTCAGAGCTATAGCATTTGTAGAGATTTAACATGCTAAACTCTCAACTGGCTTTATTGTAGATGTACAGGACATACAACACTTTACCCAAAGTGGACTTGTCCTAATACCTCTATAAATGCTGTTATAACAGCTGACGTAACAGGGTCATGACAGTTTTTATGATCAACTTTTATAAATGTTTTTATATTTTTTGTATTTTTACCCCTTTTTCTCCCCAATTTCATGGTTTCCAATTGGTAGTTACAGTCTTGTCCATCGCTGCACACTCCCGTACGGACTCGGGAGAGGTGAAGGTCGAGAGCCATGCATCCTCCTAAACACAACCCAGCCAAGCCACACTGCTTTTTGACACAATGTCCGCTTAACCCCAGAAGCCAACCGCACCAATGTGTCGGAGAAAACACAGCGTCACCGTGGCGACCGTGTCAGCGTGCACAGCGGCCGGCCGCCACAGGAGTCGCTAGAGCACGATCGGACAAGAACATCCCGGGACCGGCCAAACCCTCCCCTAACCTGGACGACACTGGGCCAATCTTGGTGTGCAGCCGCTCCCATGGGTCCTTCCCGGTCGGGGCCGGCTGCGACAGAGCCTGGGACTCAAACCAGGAGCTCTAGCTGGCACCGGCTAGAACAGTGTCAGCACCACCGGGCCACTCTGGAGGGCTCTATGATCAACATTACACTGCAACATACACTGTCATGGAACAGTAGACAGTTGAAACCGGACATTAGAACCACCAGGTTCTATCTGATAAATAGTTCATTCTGAGTATTAATTGGCTCAGTTCCTAAAGTTCCGACACCCTCATTGGTTTGAATGGTGTGACAATTTAAATCGTGTGTTCTTTTTAAACTTACAACATGATTTGGGTCATTTCATGGGAGTGTAACCACATTCTTAACAGCTGTATGCGTTAGTAAGGCCATTATAACAGACCACTTCAAGTAAAGTGTTGACAAAAACATACTATCCAACCTGTTTATCCTCAAAAGCATATTCATCATGTTAAAACCACAAAGCATTGATTACTTCTGTTGGCAGAGAACTCAACCCATCTAACTCTGAGACTGATTGAGTGATAAAAAAAGTACATTCATTATCATATTCATATAGCCAGTTGAGTTACCTTTGCCTGAAAATATCTCTATATCGTTCACAAGTTCTGACCACATTCTTGCACAGACAAAATGACTAAGCGCTTGCTCACTGAGACTGCCTGAGCATTTTTCACAGGCTGAGAATGTGCCCGAGTCACTGCGGTGGAGTGGAAAAGGCCCAGGCAGCCAGAGGTCAAAATGGACACCTTCTTGCCCCATTCCATTGGCTGGGGTGAAGGGGTTCTGTAAGTTCTTGAGGGCCTGGATGTTGTTGGAGTTGCTATTGGTGCTTTCATGCCTTGCTGTCTCCATGGCGATGCCGTTGCTGTTACTCATAGGCCGGGGAAGGAGGTTGGCGTACGACTGCTGTTGCTGGCCGTCCGAGGCGGAGAAGGAACAAGAGGCGATCATCTGGCCCTCTTGTCCCCCAGTTAGGGGCTCCTGCTTCAGTTGGAAGGTGGTCTGAGGGCCCCCTCCTCCCACCAGGCCCTGGATGATCTCATCACTCTCCACGCTATCCAGGAGGAAGCCGAACCCCGCTTCGCCACCGCTGTTCCAGGGTGCCTGGAGGCCCAGGGTCTGGGTCTGACTCCCCTGGATCTGCCTTCTGTCCTGGCTCCCCATGCCCTGGGAGAAGTGATGACACTTTCCTCTGGTGGAGCTGCTGGTGTATATGCTGGTTGTGGAAGTGCTGCTGCTGGTGGTAGGTGCTGCTGATGGCGGGTGCTGGTGGTGTGGCGCATCAGGCCAACCGGGGCTGGGCTGTGGCTGGCCGAAGGACTGGAGATTGGACTCCAGACCCAGACATTGCAGGTCCCCCATGCGTTGAGTTGGGGCAGGATGTTACCACTACCGCTGCTTCCCCTCCCATGAAGGTACCCAGAGGTAACACGGTGGTTCCCCTGCTGTTGCTGCATACAGTTACCCCTGGCTACTACCGGTGCTCGGGGGTTAATTCTGATGGTCTCCAGGGACAAAGTCGGGTTGGGGTTGGGGCCACACTCTGGTTGATGGATGTCACTCATTGTGCGCTGCTGAGGGCTATGTTGTTGGTAATGTTGGTTGGCGTGGTTGTACATGGTGGGAGGGGTTTGGCGCATCATAGCGGGAGAGGGCTGTTTCATGTATATGTTGTTGATGTCTGGCAAAGAGGAGGTTTGGAGATTAGTGTTGTTGTGTATATAGAAATACATCTCTACAACAATGCTTAAAAACAGCCTGGTCTCAGAGCAAAACAATACATCTCGGCAACAAGGCTTAAATAAAGCCTGGTCTCAGAGCAAAACAATACATCTCGGCAACAAGGCTTAAATACACCCTGGTCTCAGAGCAAAACAATACACCTCTACAACAACGCTTAAATACAGCCTGGTTCTCAGGGCAAAAACAATAAATCTCTACAACAAGGCTTAAATACAGCCTGGTCTCAGAGCAAAACGATACATCTCTACAACAAGGCTAAAATACAGCCTGGTCTCAGAGCAAAAACGTCAAATATTTTCCTAAAATCCAAGCCACTATTTAGTATGATACAGTGAGGGAAAAAAGTATTTGATCCCCTGCTGATTTTGTACGTTTGCCCACTGACAAAGAAATTATCAGCTCTAATTTAATGGTAGGTTTATTTGAACAGTGAGAGACAGAATAAAAACAAAAAAATCCAGAAAAACGCATGTCAAAAATGTTATAAAATTATTTGCATTTTAATGAGGGAAATAAGTAATTGACCCCCTCTCAATCAGAAAGATTTTTGGCTCCCAGGTGTCTTTTATACAGGTAACGAGCTGAGATGAGGAGCACACTCTTAAAGGGAGTGCTCCTAATCTCAGCTTGTTACCTGTATAAAAGACACCTGTCCACAGAAACAATCAATCAATCAGATTCCAAACTCTCCACCATGGCCAAGACCAAAGAGCTCTCCAAGGATGTCAGGGACAAGATTGTAGACCTACACAAGGCTGGAATGGGGTACAAGATCATCGCCAAGCAGCTTGGTGAGAAGGTGACAACAGTTGGTGCGATTATTCGGAGGAATGCTGCCTATGACCCCAAGAACACCATCCCCACCATCAAACAGGGAGGTGGGAAACATTATGCTTGGGGGTGTTTTTCTGCTAAGGGGACAGGACAACTTCACCGCATCAAAGAGACGATGGACGGGGCCATGTACCGACAAATCTTGGGTGAGAACCTCTTCCCTCAGCCAGGGTATTGAAAATGGGTCGTGGATGGGTATTCCAGCATGACAATGACCCAAAACACACGGCCAAGGCAACAAAGGAGGGGCTCAAGAAGAAGCACATTAAGGTCCTGGAGTTGCCTAGCCAGTCTCCAGACCTTAATCCCATAGATAATCTGTGGAGGGAGCTGAAGGTTCGAGTTGCCAAACGTCAGCCTCGAAACCTTAATGACTTAGGAGAAGAATCTGCAAAAGAGGAGTGGGACAAAATCCCTCCTGAGATGTGTGCAAACCTGTGGCCAACTACAAGAAATATCTGACCTGTGTGATTGCCAACAAGGGTTCTTGCCACCAAGTACTAAGTCAATGTTTTGCAGATGGGTCAAATACTTATTTCCCTCATTAAAATGCAAATAATTTTATAACATTTTGACATGCATTATCTGGATTTTGTTGTTATTTCTGTCTCTCTCTGTTCAAATAACCTAACCATTAAATTATAGACTGATCATTTCTTGTCAGTGGGCAAACGTACAAAATCATCAGGGGATCAAATACTTTTTTCCCCCACTGTATGTATAACGTGAACGTGGAGCTAGCAACTCAAATGTTGTGCGTTCGAATCTCATCACGGACAACTTTAGTGTTTTAGCTAATTATCAATTTTGAAACTACTTACTACTTTTTAGCTACTTTGCAACTACTTAACATGTTAGCTAACCCTTCCGCTAACCCTAACCTTTACCATTTAACCTAACTCCTAACCCTAACCTTAACCCTAACCTAACGTAATATATCATACTAAACTAGTGATACATAATATGTCATAATAAACTATTTGAATGTAATATATCATACTAAAGCAGTTGAATGTAATATATCACACTAAACTAGTCGAACCTCATACTTAAAAAAAAATATATTATTTAACCTTTATTTAACTAGGCAAGTCAGTTAAGAACAAATTCTTATTTACAATGATTGCCTACCCCGGCCAAACCCTCCCCTTACCCGGATGATGCTGGGCCAATTGTGAGCCACCCTATGGGACTCCCGATCACGGGCCGGTTGTGATACAGTCCGGGATCGAACCAGGGTCTGTAGTGATGCCTCAAGCACAACGATGCAGTGCCTTAGACCACTGCACCACTCGGGAGCCCAAAAACACTAAACTAGTCGAATGTACATTTACATTTACGTCATTTAGCAGACGCTCTTATCCAGAGCGACTTACAAATTGGTGCATTCACCTTATATGTAATACATCATACTAAACGGGTCAAATGCGATCAAGGTGTAGGAAACTATACGTCCTGCAATTCGTCTTATATTGTACGACCGCTATTACATTGGTAGGCCAATGTTATGTAACCTAATGTAAAGTAACATATCATGCTAAATAGAGTGGCATGGATTTCGTAAAATATAATATGTTTTGCTCTGAGACCAGGTTGTTAAGTAAAGTTTATTTCAGTGGGAGATTTTATGTGTGTGTGTGAGTGTGTGCGTTCCACAGACAGCCACAGACAGACAAACACAGATAAAGAGGGGTAGCAGGTGGTTTAAGATAAGAGGATCAGTGTCTGGGTCTAGGTCGGGATTGGTTACGTGGTTTGTGTGTGTGTTTTCTCTTACCTTTTCTCATGGCCTGGGCCATGGGACTGTGTGGTACTGCCTTCGGTCTGTTCATCGGATTCATTCCACCTAAAGGTAGGAACCCGGGTAAGGTTTTCATCAGGTGCTCTCTTCTCCTCTTCTTCTCCTGGCAACCATAGGGATCTGTGGACAACACACAGATACTTTGTTAAAGTGTCAGCCAGTGGAAACCAACATTCATATGGTATGTTCCTGATTAATAGAGCAGTCAACATGAATGAGTAAACTATTATTACAACAGGGAAAGAATGAATATAAAAATGATATGGCTTCCTCACCCTTGTCGTCGGGTAGATATCTGAACTCCATGGGCTCGCTGACTTCCTGGTCGGTGGGACGGCGTAACTGCATGTGCACAGTGACTGGGCCGGTGATGGACGTGTCGTAGTAGGGCGGGCTCTTAAAGACGATGGCCACCTGGCGGTGAACGTCAGCCTGGGAGAAGGAGCCCTTAGCCTCCCAGCCAGGAGTGAAGAAACGCACCTCAATGTCATCTGGACAGGAGCACGGAATGAGAGGGATGGAGGGATGAGGAAATGAAGGAGTGGGTGAATAGGAGAGGAGAGACAAGGACTATGACTAAGGAAGTGCATGGATGATGGATGGATGGATGGATGAATGGATGGATGAATGGATGGATGAATGGATGAATGGATGGATGAATGGATGAATGGATGGATGAATGGATGGATGAATGGATGAATGGATGGATGGATGGATGAATGGGTGGATGGATGGATGAATGGTGGATGATGGATGGATGAATGGATGGATGAATGGATGGATGGTGGATGGATGAATGGATGGATGAATGGATGGATGATGGATGAATGATGGATGAATGATGGATGGATGATGGATGGATGGATGGATGGATGGATGAATGGGTGGATGATGGATGAAT
>NC_042961.1:1139103-1275364 GCF_901001165.1 Salmo trutta | reverse complement strand
CACCTCTTTAAGGAATACCTGGGATAGGATAAAGTAATCCTTCTAACCCCCCCCTCCCCTTAAAAGATTTAGATGCACTATTGTAAAGTGGTTGTTCCACTGGATATCATAAGGTGAATGCACCAATTTGTAAGTCGCTCTGGATAAGAGAGTCTGCTAAATGACTTAAATGTAAATGTTAAATGTAAACCACCTTCAAATGCATTGATTAACCCTCGTCCCAACCTGTCTAGAAACCACCTTCAAATGCATTGATTAACCCTCGTCCCAACCTGTCTAGAAACCACCTTCAAATGCATTGATTAACCCTCGTCCCAACCTGTCTAGAAACCACCTTCAAATCCATTGATTAACCCTCGTCCCAACCTGTCTAGAAACCACCTTCAAATCCATTGATTAACCCTCATCCCAACCTGTCTAGAAACCACCTTCAAATCTATTGATGTCGAATATTGGCCTGTTGGAAACTACAACTCCCTACTACATTGCACAGATCGGGCTGGATCTGATTTATCTTTAGAGAAACTACAACTCCCTACTACATTGCACAGATCGGGCTGGATCTGATTTATCTTTAGAGAAACTACAACTCCCTACTACATTGCACAGATCGGGCTGGATCTGATTTCTCTTAGAGAAACTACAACTCCCTACTACATTGCACAGATCGGGCTGGATCTGATTTATCTTTAGAGAAACTACAACTCCCTACTACATTGCACAGATCGGGCTGGATCTGATTTATCTTTAGAGAAACTACAACTCCCTACTACATCGCACAGATCGGGCTGGATCTGATTTATCTTTAGAGAAACTACAACTCCCTACTACATCGCACAGATCGGGCTGGATCTGATTTATCTTTAGAGAAACTACAACTCCTACTACATCGCACAAATCGGGCTGGATCTGATTTATCTTTAGAGAAAACTACAACTCCCTACTACATTGCACAGATCGGGCTGGATCTGATTTATCTTTAGAGAAACTACAACTCCCTACTACATTGCACAGATCGGGCTGGATCTGATTTATCTTTAGAGAAACTACAACTCCCTACTACATTGCACAGATCGGGCTGGATCTGATTTATCTTTAGAGAAACTACAACTCCCTACTACATTGCACAAATCGGGCTGGATCTGATTTATCTTTAGAGAAACTACAACTCCCTACTACATTGCACAGATCGGGCTGGATCTGATTTATCTTTAGAGAAACTACAACTCCCTACTACATTGCACAGATCGGGCTGGATCTGATTTATCTTTAGAGAAACTGCGCATTGAGTTCACAGGAACAAAAAATGAACAAAAATGGAATTAATATTTTTTTTTATGATGTCAGCCATTTCCGCATGTAGAAGCAGACCTAGTGGTCTGTATACATAAAGGGAAGGGTGTGTGTGTGTGTGTGTGTGCCTGTATCTCTCCCTATACAGGAAGCAGCTGTGTTTCACTGCAGAAGTGAAATGTTCTTGCCTTGCCATTCGACCATTGTCGCGACAACTCTCCACCAACCATCACCACGGAAACAACGACCTGGACTGGAAACTCTAGTTATTCTACATTGCAGGTGTCAAAATCATTCCACGGAGGGCTGCGTGTCTGTGGGTTTTCTCTCCTCCCTTGTACTTGATAGATGAATTAAGGTCGCTGATAAGTAAGGCACTTCCCTCACCTGGTTGTCTAGATCTTCATTGAAAGGAATAAAGAAAAGCCTACAGACACTAGTCCCTCCATGGAATGAGTTGGACCCTCTACAGCGTGCTCATGTTTCTCACAGTTTCATCAAATTCATCCAAACTTACATCTGAACCAAGTCTGTTGTGTGTAAAGCCTATTGTCAGTCTCCATCGCAGGATTTATTTATATGTTTCATTTCTCTTTTTTTAATCCCACAACAAAGTTGTTTGAAATGGATCCATAAGGGCCCGATAACCAGGGCTAATCCTGGGACTACATCTGAGAAGAACTATCTCAATCTCAGTCTAGCTACACATGTTGTTACCGCCATCTTGCTTAGACCGTCGAGCCGTTAAAGAGTAGAGGACATGATGAGGTAAAACAGTTGAGGGGAGTTGAGAGGAAGCTGTGGTAACCAGAATTGGTACAAAGTTTAGCAACGAACTGCTGTGTGTTATTCACAACGATGAATAATGACTCCTACTTCCTTTTAACAACACAAGTTCTATATGGCCAAACAGTGACCAGATTTCCTCATTTGCTATTGACAAATCAGAGCTAGCCTGTGCTGCCTGTTAAGGCCCTATATCAGGGCTCTCCAACCATGTTCCTGGAGAGATACCCTCCTGTAGGTTTTAACTCCAACCCTGTTCCTGGAGAGCTACCCTCCTGTAGGTTTTAACTCCAACCCTGTTCCTGGAGAGATACCCTCCTGTAGGATTTAACTCCAACCCTGTTCCTGGAGAGATACCCTCCTGTAGGTTTTAACTCCAACCCTGTTCCTGGAGAGATACCCTCCTGTAGGTTTTAACTCCAACCCTGTTCCTGGAGAGATACCCTCCTGTAGGTTTCACTCCAACCCTGTTCCTGGAGAGATACCCTCCTGTAGGTTTTCACTCCAACCCTGTTCCTGGAGAGATACCCTCCTGTAGGATTTAACTCCAACCCTGTTCCTGGAGAGATACCCTCCTGTAGGTTTTAACTCCAACCCTGTTCCTGGAGAGATACCCTCCTGTAGGTTTTAACTCCAACCCTGTTCCTGGAGAGATAACCTCCTGTAGGTTTTAACTCCAACCCTGTTCCTGGAGAGATACCCTCCTGTAGGTTTTAACTCCAATACTTTAACTCCAAAACTCCAGATACTGAATGGTATCTCTGCAGCAACAGGGTTGGACAGAAAACCTACAGGAGGGTATCTCTCCAGGAACAGGGCTGGAGTTAAATCCTACAGGAGGGTGTCTCTCCAGGAACAGGGTTGGAGTTAAAACCTACAGGAGGGTATCTCTCCAGGAACAGGGCTGGAGTTAAATCCCACAGGAGGGTATCTCTCCAGGAACAGGGTTGGACAGAAAACCTACTGGACGGTATCTATATACCATTACAATGGCTTGTATGGCAGTACTGCCCAATCATTAAAATGGCTTGTATGGCAGTACTGCCCAATCATTAAAATGGCTTGTATGGCAGTACTGCCCAATCAGTACACAATGGCTTGTATGGCAGTACTGCCCCAATCATTAAAAGGCTTGTATGGCAGTACTGCCCAATCATTAAAATGGCTTGTATGGCAGTACTGCCCAATCATTAAAATGGCTTGTATGGCAGTACTTCATGTTTCAATATTATCAGAGGCTGAAATCAGCTCAGGTTCTCTGTGTACTAGACCCCCACACCCGCACCTTCAGCGCGCACACACACACACACACACCACACACACACACACACACACACACACACACACACACACACACACACACACACACCACACCACACACACACACACACACACACACACACCACACATACATACATTCCCCTCTCTCACGTGGCATCCAGCACGACGCTGAATTGCACAACTGTGTGTTATGAAAAAGGGGAAGTAGGTTAGCTCTTGTCTTGTAATGGAGACAACAACGACACTTTGCTGTAGAGACCCAGAGATAGAAGTTCTATGAGGAAATGGACAGATCTTTCTCTATCTCTGTCTAGTTGTGGTTAGGACAGCAGTAACCCATGTATATATATCTACTTCTCACTCTAAATGAATATGTCAGAAAGTAAATGTGAAAGAGGGGTGGGGAGAGAGAGAGGGGGGGAGAGAGAGGAAGAGGGGGGGAGAGAGAGAGGAAGAGAGGGGGGGAGAGAGAGAGGAAGAGAGGGGGGGGAGAGAGAGAGGAAGAGAGGGGGAGGAGAGAGAGAGGAAGAGAGGGGGGAGAGAGAGAGGAAGAGAGTGGGAGAGAGCATGGAAGAGAGGGGGGGAGAGAGAGAGGAAGAGAGGGGGGGAGAGAGGAAGAGAGGGAGGGAGAGAGAGAGGAAGAGAGGGGGGAGAGAGAGAGGAGAGAGGGGGGAGAGAGAGAGGAAGAGAGGGGGAGGAGAGAGAGGAAGAGAGGGGGAGAGAGAGAGAGGAAGAGAGGGGGGGGGAGAGAGAGAGGAAGAGGGGGGGAGAGAGAGAAAAGCCAGAGAGACTGTAGCTGAGAGAGAGACTCACCATTGAATGGGTTGATCCCTCTGGTCATCCTCTGCATGATGGAGTCCTTTACCTCTCTCCTCCTCACACACTGGATACCCAGATTTTGGAAGCTGTGGATACGAAGCATAGGGAAGTCAGAAACTCAGGGTTCTGGGGCACAAAATGGTCTCCATGTATAACCCAAGCGGTTACACAGATACATAGACAAAGTGATATTATCTGGGGAATTCCCTCAGCACTGTGGTTTTGCAAAGTGAAGGGCCATTTGGACGTGTGTGTGTGCGTGTGCGTGTGTGTGTGTGTGTGTAATCACACCATCACATGCAAAACAACTGGAGGAACTCCCACAATGATGACTGGAGGAACTCCCACAACATGACTCTGCCCTTGACAAGGGGGTGGTGATGCAAATGACAGTGAAAAGGGTGATGATGATGATGATAGTGATAGTGATGGTGAGTGACTAAAAGTGGAAAATAATGATGATGGTGGTGACTGTGTTTATTATAATGATGATGATGATGGTGGTGACTGTGTTTATTACAATGATGATGATGGTGGTGACTGTGTTTATTATAATGATGATGATGGTGGTGACTGTGTTTATTATAATGATGATGATGGTGGTGACTGTGTTTATTATAATGATGATGATGGTGGTGACTGTGTTTATTATAATAATGATGATGGTGATGACTGTGTTTATTATAATGATGATGATGATGGTGGTGACTGTGTTTATTATAATGATGATGATGATGGTGGTGACTGTGTTTATTATAATGATGATGATGGTGGTGACTGTGTTTATTATAATGATGATGATGGTGGTGACTGTGTTTATTATAATGATGATGATGGTGGTGACTGTGTTTATTATAATGATGATGATGATGGTGACTGTGTTTATTATAATGATGATGATGGTGATTATAATGGTAACAGTGTGTGTGAGATAACTAAAGATGATGATGATGATGGGGTAAAGTGATGAAGGGTAACTCACGCGAAGACCTTGCGCTCTGGGCCAAACTCAGCTTCGTAGAATCCCTCCTTGCAGTCCTTGCCCACCAAGTCATGAGGGTGTGGCCTAAAGGGCTCGTTCTTGGTTACTAGGGAAACGCGCACTTTGCCCTTCCCACAGTAGTTCAGAATCTGATGGGGAAAGAGAGGAGGGGTACAAATTTGAAGAAGGAAGTGAATACAGGGCATTCAGGTCGTTATTGTAAAAGAGATTACTTACCGGGTTAAATAAAGGATAAATACACAAATAAAAGAGGAACATAGAAAAGAGAAGAACATAAAAGAGAGGAGAAGAGGAGGAGAAAAGAGAGGAGAAGATAGAAGAGAGGAGAAGAGATGAGAAGATAGAAGAGAGGAGATAACAGAAGAGACGAGCGGAGAAGAGAAGAGAGGGGAGAAGTGAGGAGAAGAGATGAGAGGAGAAGAAGAGAAGAAGAGAGGAAAAGAAAAGAGAGAAAAGAGAAGAGAAAAGAGAAGAGAAAAGAGAAGAGAAAAGAGAAGAGAGGAGAAGAGAGGAATCAAAAACATGGACAACATCAGTGAAAACAGCAGAAAGTTGTTAGTAGACCAGAGAGTCTAGAATACTAGCAATGACATCACTAAACATTAGATCTCTTTATCATTTCATCTCAGCTGTCTGTGAGTGGTTTTCACAGGGCTGGAGCAGGAAGGAGTGGCTATGTGTTCAGATGGGCCGAGAGAGTAGAAACTATTCAAAACAGATATACCTGCTCATGGGGTCAGAGAGGACTAGATTTAGCGGCAAATGCTGGCTCGAATACTGCAATACACTAGTGACTAGGATATGGTCCTGTATATACTCCTCAGGCTTAGCGTATTATGATACACTAGTGTATATACTGTAGTATTAGTGCTGTGATGGATATACTGTAGTATTAGTGCTGAGATGGATATACTGCAGTATTAGTGCTGTGATGGATATACTGTAGTATTAGTGCTGTGATGGATATACTGCAGTATTAGTGCTGTGATGATATACTGCAGTATTAGTGCTGTGATGGATATACTGCAGTATTAGTGCTGTGATGGATATACTGTAGTATTAGTGCTGGGATGGATATACTGTAGTATTAGTGCTGTGATGGATATACTGTAGTATTAGTGCTGGGATGGATATACTGCAGTATTAGTGCTGTGATGGATATACTGTAGTATTAGTGCTGAGATGGATATACTGTAGTATTAGTGCTGCGATGGATATACTGCAGTATTAGTGCTGTGATGGATATACTGTAGTATTAGTGCTGAGATGGATATACTGTAGTATTAGTGCTGAGATGGATATACTGCAGTATTAGTGCTGTGATGGATATACTGTAGTATTAGTGCTGTGATGGATATACTGTAGTATTAGTGCTGAGATGGATATACTGCAGTATTAGTGCTGTGATGGATATACTGTAGTATTAGTGCTGAGATGGATATACTGTAGTATTAGTGTTGAGCAATTTCTGCTTTTTGAGGTCGGTTTGGTTTTGGTTCGATCATTTTTTTAAATTACCACGGTTTTCAAGTTCAATTCTTTTTTTTCTTTTTTTACATTAAATGCTTATCAAATAATTACAATAAAATTATTATATTTGTGTAATGGAAAATCCAAAGTCAAAAATGTTGAATTTTCAATTGCCAAAACATAGAAAATATTCCATTGTCTCTGTCAGGTCCAAATAGAAAAATAGGAAATTACTATGAAATAATAAAATATTTCAGTTGTGTAAATTAGTTAGTTTTTATATAACTTTATCATTTTTTTAATTCCTTAAAGTCATAATCTCATCTCAGGCAGTAACAGTCAGTCAGCCAGGCCATCTAACGTTATGTTCTCCCTGTACTGTCTGTAGTCATCCTATCTAGCTAGACTAGCCTGCCTAAGTATCCTGCAGAGCTGTCTGTAGTCATCCTATCTAGCTAGACTAGCCTGTCTAAGTATGCTGTAGAGCTGTCTGTAGTCATCCTATCTAACTAGACTAGCCTGTCTAAGTATGCTGCAGAGCTGTCTGTAGTCATCCTATCTAGATAGACTAGCCTGTCTAAGTATGCTGTAGAGCTGTCTGTAGTCATCCTATCTAGATAGACTAGCCTGTCTAAGTATGCTGCAGAGCTGTCTGTAGTCATCCTATCTAGATAGACTAGCCTGTCTAAGTATGCTGCAGAGCTGTCTGTAGTCATCCTATCTAGATAGACTAGCCTGTCTAAGTATGCTGTAGAGCTGTCTGTAGTCATCCTATCTAGATAGACTAGCCTGTCTAAGTCTGCTGTAGAGCTGTCTGTAGTCATCCTATCTAACTAGGCTAGCCTGCTTAAGTATGCTGCAGAGTTGTCTTACTAAATCCTTTCACTACTTCAAAGTAGACAAGGCATACTTTCATGAACTCTCTATCCCTGTCTCTCGTCGCTGTGTTGTGTACATTCCTCTCTCATGCGGTGGCGTATGCGGTCTGTGTGCATCTAACCTAATGTAGCAGGCATAAAAGTATATCCTTCTGTGTCAGAGCCGGAAAAGAACAGACGCAATGGATTTTGGTCATTGTAGTAATTACACAGTTCCTGCGCTGAACTAGGTTGAATATTTGCTTTATGAAAACTACAACTCCCTTCAGCCCAGCCTCCCATATAGTTGTTGATTTGATTTCTCTCTAGAGAAACGACGCGTTGGACTAAATGGAATTCAA
This sequence comes from Salmo trutta, assembly GCF_901001165.1. Classification (NCBI taxonomy): domain Eukaryota; kingdom Metazoa; phylum Chordata; class Actinopteri; order Salmoniformes; family Salmonidae; genus Salmo; species Salmo trutta. The sequence continues at coordinate 1,267,493 of NC_042961.1, read as the reverse complement.
GTAATTGAACCTATGTCTGTGAATTAGTTGTTTAATAACCGACCCCCCCCTGAATATTCGGTTAATCGCTCAACACTATGTAGTATATAACTACAGTATATAGGTTGCAGTGGCGTGATAAGTATTGTGTAGTCCCCTGTAGCTCAGTCGGTAGAGCATGGTGCTTGGAACTCCAGGACAGTAGGTTCAATTCCCAGGACCGTATGTAAAATGTACGCACACATGACTGTAAGTCAGATAAAAGTGTCTTTAAATGGCATATTATTATTTGCTTACCTGTATGGTGGGGTATGACCTGTTGTTTTCAGAGCTCCTCTCTCCAGGGATGCTGCCTGCAGAGCGGCCCTCACACTTGTACCTGAAGCGCATGCCCCTCTGTTTGGGCTGCTCAAAGATCTGAACACTGGGCTCTGCCACTGGACAACACAACACAGGGAGAAGAGGGTTACAGATGGTTCCCTGTAGCTCAGTTAGTACAGCATGGTGCTTGCAAGGCCAGGATAGTGGGTTAGATTCCCAGGACCAACCATATGAAACATTTATACACACAAGACTGTTAGTCGCTTTGAATAAAAGTGTCTGTGAAATGGTATATACAGTACTATTATTATACATTGAGTATACCAAACATTAAGAACCCCTTTCCTAATATTGAGTTAGACCCCCCCCCCTACTACCTAACCCTGTTCAAAGGCACTTATACTGAACACAATTATAAACGCAATATGTAAAGTGCTGCTCCCATGATTCATGAGCTGATTTAAAAGATCCCAGAAATGTTCTATATTCACAAAAAGCTTATTTCTCTCAAATGTTGTGCACAAATTTGTTTTTATCCCTGTTAGTGAGCATATCTCCTTTGCCAAGATAATCCATCCACCTGACAGGTGTGGCATATCAAGAAGCTGATGAAACAGCATGATCATTACACAGGTACACCTTGTGCTGGGGACAATAAAAGGCCACTCTAAAATGTGCAGTTTTGTCACACAACACAGTTTTGAGGGAGTGTGCAGTTGGCATACTGAATGCAGAAATGTCCACCAGAGCTGTTGCCAGAGAATGTAATATTAATTTCTCTACCATATAAGCCGCCTCCAATGTGTTTTTATAGAATTTGACAACACGTCCAACCGGCCTCATAACCACAGACCACCTGTAAGACCACCTGTAACCACACCAGCCCAGGACCTCCACATCTGGCTTCTTTGCAAAATGTACAATATGTTACGAATTTCATATAGTTTAGTGTTCCAACCCCCACCCCTCCTATGGGTTAAAGGGTTAAGGTTAGGGGAAGGGTTAGGGTTAGGGGAAGGGTTAGGGGCCAGGTTAGGGGAAGGGTTAGGGTTAGGGGAAGGGTTAGGGTTAGGGTTAGGGTTAGGGGAAGGGTTAGGGGAAGGGTTAGGGTTAGGGGAAGGGTTAGGGGCCAGGTTAGGGGAAGGGTTAGGGTTAGGGTTAAGGGGAAGGGTTAGGGGCCAGGTTAGGGGAAGGGTTAGGGTTAGGGGAAGGGTTAGGGGCCAGGTTAGGGGAAGGGTTAGGGGAAGGGTTAGGGTTAGGGGAAGGGTTAGGGTTAAGGGGAAGGGTTAGGGTTAGGGGAAGGGTTAGGGTTAGGGGAAGGGTTAGGGTTAGGGGAAGGGTTAGGGTTAGGGGAAGGGTTAGGGTTAGGGGAAGGGTTAGGGTTAGGGGAAGGGTTAGGGTTAGGGGAAGGGTTAGGGTTAAGGGGAAGGGTTAGGGTTAGGGGAAGGGTTAGGGGCCAGGTTAGGGGAAGGGTTAGGGTTAGGGGAAGGGTTAGGGGCCAGGTTAGGGGAAGGGTTAAGGTTAGGGGAAGGGTTAGGGGCCAGGTTAGGGGAAGGGTTAGGGTTAGGGGAAGGGTTAAGGTTAGGGGAAGGGTTAGGGGCCAGGTTAGGGGAAGGGTTAGGGGAAGGGTTAGGGTTAAGGGTTAGCTAAAAGGATTAGGGTTAAGGGTTAGCTAAAAGGATTAGGGTTAAGGGTTAGCTAAAAGGATTAAGGTTAGAGTTAGGGGAAGGGTTAACTGAAAAGGTTAAGGGTGAAGGTTAGAGTTAGGGGAAGGGTTAACTGAAAGGGTTAAGTAACCATCTGTCTTATGTAACAATACCAAATGTACCATATGAGTGTTCCAGATTTATGTTTACTATGTTACGTTAGTCTATGAGACCAGGCTGGTTTCCATCACAACTGTCATGATTTTTTTTTATACAGTATGACTTTACTCACAAAGAAACTGTGGATGGAAATGTTGTTTGTGTCATGGAAAGAGCAGGTGTTCTTAATGTTTTGTATACTCAGTGTATATATATAAACTGTATATATATATATATATACCAAATATGGCTATCTTCTGTATACCCCCCCTACCTTGTCAGAACACAACTGATTGGCTCAAACGCATTAAGAAGGAAAGAAATTCCACAAATTAACTTTTAACAAGGCACACCTGTTAATTGAAATGCATTCCAGGTGACTACCTCATGAAGCTGGTTGAGAGAATGCCAAGAGTGTGCAAAGCTGTCATCAAGGCAAAGGATGGATATTTGAAGAAACTCAAATATAAAATATATTTTGATTTGAACACTTTTTTTGTTACTACATGTGTTGTTTCATAGTTTTGATGTCTTCACTATTATTCTACAATGTAGAAAATAGTAAAAATAAAGAAAAACCCTTGAAATGAATAGGTGTTCTAAAACTTTTGACCGGTAGTGTATATATGTATATATACTGTTTATAGATGACAATACACACTCAAATACTATACAGCTATAGTGTAAAAGGTCATCTATAAACCTATAAAGGTCATCTATAAAGTCATCAAAGCTTCTGAATAGTTACTGAGAGAACAAAGGCTATGGGTAGATAATGTATGGGATAGATAATGTATGGGATAGATAATGTATTGGATAGATAATGTATTGGGTAGATAATGTATTACAAATCCTGAGAAATTGGCTCCATATTTACTGGCTTATTAACAATTCTAGTCGGTGAGTTTTGTAGCCAACGGTGGAGCAGGGAAGCAAACCCAGGTCACGAGTGTGAAAGACAAACACCCAAAGGCATTGCGCCAATAAGGGTTAAGCCACTTAGTGTGAATTGTAACGTGGCTCATATAGCAAGGATCGGTACAGTATGTTAGTACATGGGGAACTTATTGACAGTCAACCACACATGACTTCTCATAAACCCAACCTAAACCTAACCAGAGACACACACACACACACACACACACACACACACACACACACACACACACACACACACACACATCACAGCTATTCTTTAGCAATTCTTCCTAATGAGACACCTGATGCATGCTTACACACACTTGCCTCCCACAAACCACCATACCAACTCAGACCTTCTCTCCACCACCTGCTGCTGAACCACCATACCAACTCAGACCTTCTCTCCACCACCTGCTGCTGAACCTTGGTCTGTCTGTCTGTCTGTCTGCCTGCCTGCCTGCCTGCCTGCCTGTCTGTCTGTCTGTCTGTCTGTCTGTCTGTCTGTCTGTCTGTCTGTCTGTCTGTCTGTCTGTCTGTCTGTCTGTCTGTCTGTCTCACATGCACATTCTCTAGCAGAAATATGACTGACATCTCTGCCAACCCAAGAAAACAATTGAGGAAGTGAATGGGGAGGAACGTTATCACACCCAAGCTGCCGCACACACACAGGTAAACAATATGACACTCTCCCTTTCCTGTATGTACTTAATGATTTTCGGATGGTCCACCATTATCTATGCATAGTCACTTCACCCCTACCTACATGTACAAATTACCTCTAACCTGTACCCCTGCACATTGACTCGGTACCAGTACCCACTGTATATAGCCTCCACATTGACTCTGTACCGGTACCCCCTGTATATACCCTCCACACTGACTCTGTACCGGTACCCCCTGTATATACCCTCCACACTGACTCTGTACCGGTACCCCCTGTATATACCCTCCACACTGACTCTGTACCGGTACCCCCTGTATATAGTCTCCACACTGACTCGGTACCGGTGCCCCCTGTATATACCCTCCATACTGACTCTGTACCGGTACCCCCTGTATATAGCCCCCACATTGACTCTGTACCGGTACCCCCTGTATATAGCCTCCACATTGACTCTGTACTGGTACCCCCTGTATATAGCCTCCACATTGACTCTGTACCGGTACCCCCTGTATATACCCTCCACACTGACTCTGTACCTGTACCCCCTGTATATACCCTCCACACTGACTCTGTACCTGTACCCCCTGTATATACCCTCCACACTGACTCTGTACCGGTACCCCCTGTATATAGTCTCCACATTGACTCTGTACTGGTACACCGTGTATATAACCTCCACACTGACTCTGTACCGGTACCCCCTGTATATAGCCTCCACACTGACTCTGTACCGGTACCACCTGTATATAGCCTCCACATTGACTCTATACCTGTACCCCCTGTATATAGCCTCCACATTGACTCTGTACCAGTACCCCCTGTATATAGCCTCCACATTGACTCTGTACCGGTACCCCTTGTATATAACCTCCACACTGACTCTGTACCGGTACCCCCTGTATATAGCCTCCACACTGACTCTGTACCGGTACCCCTTGTATATAACCTCCACATTGACTCTGTACCGGTACCTCCTGTATATAACCTCGTTATTGTTATGTTATTGTGTTACTTCTTATTTTTTACTTTAGTTTATTTGGTAAATATTTTCTTAACTCTTCTTGAACTATACTGTTGGTTAGGGGCTTGTGGGTAAGCATTTCACTGTAAGGTCTACATTTGTTGTATTCCGCGCATGTGACAAATAAAGTGTGATTTGATTTGATCAACGAGGGCATAAGTACTGTTGGAGACAGAGTGCGTAACCAAATGAATGAAGTTATCATTGAAAGAATGTGAAAACAGTATGAATGAGTGACATCGATACCAAACTTGATATTCACAATAGTTGTTCTCAGGCTATTAGATGAGACACGTTCTGCAACCCGTGCCAAATATCAAGTAAACAACAGACACTTCCTCCTAACATATCGTGCACACCCTGTATAGACTTGGTATAGGCTACAGTAGGCTATATAGACCATTATCAATATATGGGAACCAAGTGCTTTTAAATCATTTAGTCTACAAAGTTTTGGCTTGTTTTTAAAGAACAGTTTCTAAAGAAAAGTTTAAACACCCAATCTGAAAACTATCACGCGCAAATAGACACTTTAACCTTCCTTCCGTGCCGGTGATCAGTGTTGATTATAAGATTATTTTGGCACATGTTAGACTACAGTTAGCAATGTTGTCCCAAAAAAAACATGTTAAACATTTAATAATAACGTGTAAGCAAATCATAGCAATATTTTATTTCTTATTTTTCACAAAAATACTTCTCAGATCATCGCTATTATGTCAATGACGAAGCACATTCAGAAACGTTAAAATAATAATTACGTGTGTAGCTGAAAGGTGTTACAGATTCCTGCTGAAAGCCTCGTAATAATAATCATATCTGTAGATACTTACCATCCATGGTGTTGGTGTGTACAACCTTATCACGGGTTGTTGTCTGAATGAGAAGCTCCAGCTGGGAGAGAGAAAGTGTGTGAGAGACAGAGTGAGAGAGTGAGAGAGAGAGAGAGAGAGAGAGAGAGAGAGAGAGGAGAGAGAGAGAGAGAGAGAGAGAGAGAGAGAGTCGCCTGGGAATTCCCCGATGTCTCCGCCCAGAATATCACAGCCTCTGAAGCGCGAACGAATGTGCTGCTGTGCAAATATGGAGGGGAACGATAAATACAGATTTATCGATAGATCAATTGGCTATTCCTCTGAAAAGCACATAACTGGCGCATTTACGTTTGAACTTGGGCCAACTTTAAATGAAAGGGGCATTATGTATGGCCCAAAAACGTTGATCAGTAGGAATGCACGGGAACAGTGAGATCAGATGACATAGGCTAAAGGGAATTCACCCAAATGAATTAAATGTACAGATTACGTTGATAATAGACTAGTCTACACTTGCGGAGATGTTGTCTATGCGTCGACTACCAATAATGTATTGAATATTACACGAGAGTAATACCATTTGGTTACCTGTAAACATGTCTGTATTTGAGCGACATTCTCCATGCTGAGTTGGGGTAATCCCCTCGAGACGTTGAACGCCCACAATTCAGTGGGAATCTCCCAACTAATACAGAACAAGGAAGTGGAGGAAACAACAAGACTTATTCCTATCTATATTTTATTCATACTAATGTAACCATCTATATTATATTTGAGCAAATTCACACATGATCAGTAAAACTATCTGAAGCTACCACGTCGCATGGTTTTATTATGAGTATAAAAGGGGCGCACAACAATCATTTTTTACATTTTATGACACATTTGGAGGTAATTGGTCATTGTGTGTTGTTGTTTGATTTCTGGAATTACAGAAGCATATTTGCTGACATACTGTCGAACTCTGGTGAGGTACTGTGCGTCAGTGAGGTGCGGTCAGTGTAGGAGGGGTAGGCAGTGTTCACCCTGTGATAATGTCATACAAAAATCTGTTATGAAAAGACAAATTATAAATAATTGTCATTTTCTTTTGATATCTAATGTTTTTCTCAATGATTCTGGTGGTTTTTATGCTCATAATATTAGATATTTTTTTAAACTCAGGAAAGGCGGCCGGGTATTATCGCCTTTCTTTCCATCCGTTCAAAGCCATTCAAATCTTTGACGCACCCAGCGGTTAATGCAGGGCTGGTCCTGGCCTTTCTGCCGACCCTACAAGTCACTGTGAGTAAAAGGAAGGTGAAAAGACATCTAAAATACTTATTTTTTTCCCCCAGACGTTGAAGGTATTCGATTTAGGTTCTGAGTGAAAGTTTAACATATGTATTTTCTGGACGTTGAAATCAGGTTAATTTTCGGTTTTGAATGAACGTTGAAAATATGTAATTTAGAGAAGTCAATGTTTGGGCCATTGAAGTCACCAGACCTGGCAGTTCAGGTGTTTAGCCCCGAATGATTTTGTATCAGCCCAGAGTCTTTTGCCCTGCTGGGATGGTGTAAAAACAAACTAGTCTACACTGTATTACACACTGAAATGAATACTCCAATCATGAATGAACCTGTCCTGCCCTTTTTCAGTGCTGCCTAAAAGCAGCATTTCTGTGTGAGGTGGCACTTTAGGAGGCGGGGTCAAAGTGGTTTTCCAAGACATTTCTGATTCATCCAAAGACATTTCGGCAGGAGCAGGCGACTGACTGTTCATTCTCTGAGGGAGAGAGCGCAAAGATGGAGAACTGGAGGTAAACCTTGTTATCTTGCCTCTACTGTAACACATTTTCTTAGCCCATGTTGATGCTATTCAGAGTTATTGACCTCACAGTAAACCAGATTAGAGTCATTTACATTTCAACATGTTGACTCAAAGCTGTACTGACAGATAACGTTAAACTATATCAAATCAAATTTTATTTGTCACATACACGTGTTTAGCAGATGTTATTGCGGGTGTAGCGAAATGCTTGTGTTTCTAGCTCCAACAGTGTAGTAATATCTAACAAGTAATATCTTAACAATTTCACAACAATACACACAACACACACATTTAAAGTAAAGGAATGGAATTAAGAATATATAAATATTTGGAGGAGCAACGTCAGAGCGGGACGTTAGTTGACTACCCGGTCTATCTAGCAGTGCTGCTAACATTAGCTACCTAGCACATTTTATGAGCAGGGTTTAGACAGTAATTGATTAGCTATCTGGACACTGAATCCAACTTTTGGAGCTCTGTTCACCATTCGACAAGTATCACTGACTAACCAACAAGTATCACTAACTAACCAACAAGTATCACTAACTAACCAACAAGTATCACTTACTAACCAACAAGTATCACTAACTAACCAACAAGTATCACTAACTAACCAACAAGTATCACTAACTAACCAACAAGTATCACTAACTAACCAACAAGTATCACTAACTAACCAACAAGTATCACTAACTAACCAACAAGTATCACTAACTAACCAACAAGTATCACTGACTAACCAACAAGTATCACTGACTAACCAACAAGTATCACTAACTAACCAACAAGTATCACTAACTAACCCCACCCCCCCACACACACACACACTCTACAGTTATATTACATGCCTACTGTTAATGTAAGTTTATGCAGTTCCAACATAATCAAGGTTGGCAGCCTAAAATCCCAATCCTGCTATATTGCACCTAACTACAACATTATTTCATGCAAAACATTAATTTGTGGTCTAGGCTGCCACCCTTTGGATTGTTTTGGAACTGCACAGTGCGCACAGCATGACTAGCTCACATTAGTTAGCAGTAATGTGACCAACATCAACATGAGGCTTTTTGTTTTTATTGCCAATCAAATATTGGACATGGTTTATGAAAACATTGCAACAAAATTATACAAATACTTTTTCCAACAATTTTTTTTAATGGAAAATTACAATATAGTTATGCACTTGTAATATGTACTTGCTAATAGATTTGTATAAATATTATTAACACCATATTCCATGGGTTTACTGACAATCTATTGAATTAATATGAAGAAGTGTTGATTATTTGACTTCAGGAGAACACAGTACATGGAAGAAAGCAGTGAGATATGCAGCATCGCGTTATGTTTCTGCTAAATGTTCACTGCTAGGGTGCCAAGCCAAGAGTGTGGGGTGCTTCATTTCGGTCGCGCAGAGATCAAACCCCCCCACCCGGAGTTGGCCCCAGGTCTTCAGGGTTGAGCTCCGGATGTTCTGAATGTCTAGTGACGTCCCTGGTTTGGGCCAAATCAATGCTGGTCCAGAACTGACAAAATCTGAACCAAACATAGACGTCTATAATTGGTTCAGATTTGGTTCGGACTCGACCAAAAAACAACGTCCGTGGACGTTGAAACCAAGTCCAGTCCGGACAGGGCCAAAAAACCAAGTCCAGTCTGGACTGCACCAAAAAACCAAGTCCAGTCTGGACTGCACCAAAAAAACCAAGTCCAGTCCGGACAGGGCCAAAAAACCAAGTCCAGTCTGGACTGCACCAAAAAAACCAAGTTCAGTCCGGACAGGGCCAAAAAAATGAGTCCAAAAGGTATCAGCGTCGGTCCGTGCTTACTGAGGTATAGCCTACAGCAGGGAGGGGCAATTCCAGTCCTCAGGGGCCGGAGTGATGTCACACTTTTTCCCCCATCCCCAATCAACACAGCTGATGAAACTAATTGCATTCTAAACTGAAGATCATGATTAGTTGATTATTGGAGTCAGATGTGTTATTGTGACACCAATCAGGCCCCAGAGGATTGGAGTTGCCCATCCCTGGCCTACAGTGTCGCATGAAATTTGCTGCCCTCGTCAACATGCTGCCATAGGCGGCTGTGTAATCCTGTCTAATGAGTGGGCCGGCCCTGGGTTCCTGACTCCAGTCACTGTTAATGGACAGGATCGCCATAGGCAGCTGTCTAATGAGCGGGCCGGCCCTGGATTCCTGACTCAAGTCACTGTTACTGGACATGACTGATGATTGGCTGAGAGATATTGATGATACAATTATTGTGGGGGCTGTCTTGTTAGACTTCAGTGCAGCTTTTGACATTATTGATCATAGTCTGCTGCTGGAAAAACGTATGTGTTATGGCTTTACACTCAATGCTATAATGTGGATAAAGAGTTTCTTGTCTAACAGAACACAGAGGGTGTTCTTTAATGGAAGCCTATCAAATATAATCCAGTTAGAATCAGGAATTCTCCAGGGTAGCTATTTAGGCCCCTTGCTTTTTAAAATTTTTACTAACGACATGCCACTGACTTTGAGTAAAGCCATAGTTTCTATGGATGACTCAGCACTATACACATCAGCTACTACAGCGACTGAAATGACAAAGAGCTACAAAGAGCTACAGTTCGTTTCAGAGTAGGTGGCAAGGAATAAGTTAGCCCTAAATATTTCTTAAACTAAAAGCATTTGTATTTGGAACAAAACACTCACTAAACCCTAAACCTCAACGAAATGTTGTAATAAATAATTTGGAAATTGAGCAAGTTGAGATGCTAGATTGTAAACTGTCATGGTCAAAACATATTTATGCAGTAGTAGCTAAGATGGGGAGAAGTCTGTCTATAATAAAGTGATGCTCTGCCTTCTTAACAACACTATCAACAAGGCAGGTCCTATAGGCCCTAGTTTTGTTGCACCTTGACTACTGTTCAGTTGTGTGGTCAGGTGCCACAAAAAAGGACGTAGGAAAATTGCAATTGGCTCAGAACAGGGCAGCATGGCTGGCACTTGGATGTACACAGAGAGCTAATATTAATAATATGCATGTCTCTCCTGCCTGAAAGTGGAGGAGAGATTGACTTCATCACTACTTGTATTTATGAGAGGTATTGACATGTTGAATGCACTGAGCTGTCTGTCTAAACTACTGGCACACAGCTCGAACAGCCATGTATACCCCACAAGACATGCCACAAGAGGTCTGTCTAAACTACTGGCACACAGCTCGGACAGCCATGCATACCCCACAAGACATGCCACAAGAGGTCTGTCTAAACTACTGGCACACAGCTCGGACAGCCATGCATACCCCACAAGACATGCCACCAGAGGTCTGTCTAAACTACTGGCACACAGCTCGGACAGCCATGCATACCCCACAAGACATGCCACAAGAGGTCTCTTCACAGTCCCCAAGTCCAGAACAGACTATGGGAGGCTCACATTACTACATAGAGCCATGACTACATGGAACTCTATTCCACATCAAGTAACTGATGCAAGCAGTAAAATTAGATTTAAAAAATCAGAAGAAAAAACACCTTATTTCCCTCATTAAAATGCAAATCAATTTATTACATTTTTGAGATGCTTTTTTCAGGATTTTTTGTTGTTGTTATTCTGTCTCTCACTGTTCAAATAAACCTACCATTAAAATTATAGACTGATCATTTCTTTGTCAGTGGGCAAACGTACAAAATCAGCAGGGGATCAAATACTTTTTTCCCTCACTGTGTGTGTGTTTGCGCGTGGTGGTGCTCGGTGCATTGGAAGATTTGTAAATCCATTGTGAAAGGCTATGGCGTTTGCGTTGTGAATTATTCAGATGAAATGTGTCCATATATTGGTCTTTTAGTGCCACTTATCAGTTGTAACTATGGATGCTACATCGGTCTATGGCTGAGCTCAGTTCAGCAGTGTGTCTTTTTGTTTGATAGTCATCTGAGCCTATCCCTTGTGTATTTTGGCTACAATGGTATTTACATTTGGTGAAAAATTATTTGTCATTTTCAGTTAATATCCTATGTCAGTGTTTCTCAATTTCAGTCCTCCAGTAATCCCAGCAGCACACATTTTTGTTGTAGCCCCAGACAAAATCACCTGATTTAACTCATTGAGGGCTTGATGATTAGTTGACAAGATGAATCAGGTGAGTTTGTCCGGGGCTACAACAGAAAAAGGTATGCTGTTAGGGTACTGGAGGACTGGAGTTGGGAAACACTGGCCTAAGTCACACTGGTTGTTGGAGCTATCTGTTGTGTGGTGAACTGGGGCTTCCTCAAGGTTTATTGAGTAAAGGGAGTAAATCTGGCTTTGGTAATAACCAGTGCCTATCCAGTCATTGAACTCACCACACGTCACTGTTGTGTGTGAGTAGCTTCACCTAGTGCCAAGTGGACCGTTTCTGGCCAGCTAGGCAACAAGGGCAGTTAAGGTCACTGCTACAGAATTAAAGTCCCACAGCCACATTTAACAACACAACAAGCACATACGTCACACAACAAACAAAGTGAGATGCTGAAACAGATGGAGGCATTCACATCAGTGCAAAGAAGCCTGAATGTTCCCCTTTATGTGTGTCCCAAATGGCACACTATTTCCTATATAGTGCACTATTCTTTTGACTAGAGCCCTATGAGCCTTGTGAAAAGTAGTGCCCTAAATAGGGAATAGGGTGCTATTTGGGTCGCATCCTATGTATTTAAAAGGCTTATTATCATCATTAATGTTTTTAAAATCATATTATTCATATTTGCATATTTGTAACATGTGTTTTTTATATCACACAGAACAGAAGGTCAGGGTTCTTTCTCAATTACATTTATTTGGGTCCTGAGTGGCGCAGCGGTCTGAGGCACTGCATTTCAGTGCTAGAGGCGTCACTACAGACACAAATCCAGACTGTATCACAGCGGTCTGAGGCACTGCATTTCAGTGCTAGAGGCGTCACTACAGACACAAATCCAGGCTGTATCACAGTGGTCTGAGGCACTGCATTTCATTGCTAGAGGCGTCACTACAGACACAAATCCAGGCTGTATCACAGAGGTCTGAGGCACTGCATTTCATTGCTAGAGGCGTCACTACAGACACAAATCCAGGCTGTATCACAGCGGTCTGAGGCACTGCATTTCAGTGCTAGAGGCGTCACTACAGACACAAATCCAGACTGTATCACAGCGGTCTGGGCACTGCATTTCAGTGCTAGAGGCGTCACTACAGACACGAATCCAGACTGTATCACAGCGGTCTGAGGCACTGCATTTCAGTGCTAGAGGCGTCACTACAGACACAAATCCAGGCTGTATCACAGCGGTCTAAGGCACTGCATTTCAGTGCTAGAGGCGTCACTACAGACACAAATCTAGACTGTATCACAGCGGTCTGAGGCACTGCATTTCAGTGCTAGAGGCGTCACTACAGACACAAATCCAGGCTGTATCACAGCGGTCTAAGGCACTGCATTTCAGTGCTAGAGGCGTCACTACAGACACAAATCCAGACTGTATCACAGCGGTCTGAGGCACTGCATTTCAGTGCTAGAGGCGTCACTACAGACACAAATCCAGACTGTATCACAGCGGTCTGGGCACTGCATTTCAGTGCTAGAGGCGTCACTACAGACACTAATCCAGGCTGTATCACAACCGGCTGTGTTTTAGAAGTTTTAGAACACCTACTCATTCAAGGTTTTTGTTTTTTTTTGGACTATTTTCTACATTGTAGAATAATAGTGAAGACATCAAAACTATGAAATAACACATATAGAATCATGTAGTAACCAAAAAAGTGTTAAACAAATCAAAATATATTTTATATTTGAGATTCTTTAAATAGCCACCCTTTGCCTTGATGACAGATTTTCACATTCTTGGCATTTTCTCAAACAGCTTCATGAGGTAGTCACCTGGAATGCATTTCAATTAACATGTGTGCCTTGTTAAAAGTTAATTTGTGGAATTTCTTTCCTTCTTAATGCGTTTGAGCCAATCAGTTGTGTTGTGACAAGGTAGGGGGGTATACAGAAGATAGCCCTATTTGGTAAAAGACTACGTCCGTATTATGGCAAGAACAGCTCAAATAAGCAAAGAGAAATGACAGTCCATCATTACTTTAAGACATGAGAAAGTCAGTCAATACGAAACATTTCAAGAACTTTGAAAGTTTCTTCAAGTGCAGTCGCAAAAACCATCAAGCGCTATGATGAAACTGGCTCTCATGAGGACCGCCACAGGAAAGGAAGACCCAGAGTTACATCTGCTGCAGAAGATAAGTTCATTAGAGTTACCAGCCTCAGAAATTGCAGCCCAAATAAATGCTTCACAGTGTTCAAAAAACAGACACATCTCAACATCAACTGTTCAGAGGAGAGAAGTTTGAATCAGGCCTTCATGGTCGAATTGCTGCAAAGAAACCACTACTAAAGGACACCAATAAGAAGTAGAGACTTGCTTGGACCAAGAAACACAAGCAATGGACATTAGACTGGTGGAAATCTGCCCTTTCCAAATTTGAGATTTTTGGTTCCAACCGCCGTGTCTTTGTGAGATGCGGTGTGGGTGAACGGATGATCTCCACATGTCTATTTCCCACCGTGAAGCCTGGAGGAGGAGGTGTGGTGGTGTGGGGGTGCTTTGCTGGTGACACTGTCTGTGATTTATTTAGAATTCAAGGCACACTTAACCAGCATGGCTACCACAGCATTCTGCAGCGATACGCCATCCCATCTGGTTTGGGCTTAGTGGGACCATCATTTGTTTTTCAACAGGACAATGACCCAACACACCTTCAGGCTGTGTAAGGGATATTTTACCAAGAAGGAGAGTGACGGAGTGCTGCATCAGATGACCTGGCATCCACAATCACCCAACCTCAACCAAATTGAGATGTTTTGGGATGAGTCGGACCGCAGAGTGAAGGAAAAGCAGCCAACAAGTGCTCAGCATATGTGGGAAGTCCTTCAAGTCTGTTGGAAAAGCATTACAAGAGAAGCTGGTTAAGAGAATGCCAATTGTGTGCAAAGCTGTCATCAAGGCAAAGGGTGGCTATTTGTTTAACCTGTTTAGGATAGGGGGCAGTATTTTCATGGCCGGATAAAAAACGTACCCGATTTAATCTGGTTATTACTCCTGCCCAGAAACTAGAAATATGCATATAATTAGTAGATGTGGATAGAAAACACCCTAAAGTTTCTAAAACTGTTTGAATAGTGTCTGTGAGTATAACAGAACTCATATGGCAGGCCAAAACCTGAGAAGATTCCATACAGGAAGTACCCTGTCTGACCATTTCTTGTCCTTCTATAGCCTCTTTATCGAAAATAGAGGATCTCTGCTGTAACGTGACATTTTCTAAGGCTCCCATAGGCTCTCAGAAGGCGCCAGAATGGGGAATGATGACTCTGCAGTCCCTGGGCGAAAAACAGTAGGGGTTTTGGAAAGTGGTCGTTCTGAGAACAATGACACGGGTGCGCGCGTGCATGTGAAGACTCCATTTTCTATTTTCAGTGTTTGAACGAAAACAAGGTCTCCCGGTCGGAATATTATTGCTATTTTACGAGAAAAATCGCATAAAAATTGATTTTAAACAGCGTTTGACATGCTTTGAAGTACGGTAATGGAATATTTTGACATTTTTTGTCACGATACGCGCCGGCACGTCACCCTTCGGATAGTGTCTTGAACGCAAGAACAAAACGCAGCTATTTGGATATAACTATGGATTATTTGGAACCAAAACATCATTGGGTGTTGAAGTAGAAGTCCTGGGAGTGCATTCTGACGAAGAACAGCAAAGGTAATCCAATTTTTCTTATAGTAAATCTGAGTTTGGTGAGTGCCAAACTTGGTGGGTGTCAAAATAGCTAGCCATGATGACCGGGCTATCTACTCAGAATATTGCAAAATGTGCTTTCACCGAAAAGCTATTTTAAAATCGGACACCGCGATTGCATAAAGGAGTTTTGTATCTATAATTCTTAAAATAATTGTTATGTTTTTTGTGAACGTTTATTGCGAGTAATTTAGTAAATTCACCGGAAGTTTTCGGTGGGTATGCTAGTTCTGAACATCACATGCTAATGTAAAAAGCTGTTTTTTGATATAAATATGAACTTGTTTGAACAAAACATGCATGTATTGTGTAACATAATGTCCTAGGAGTGTCATCTGATGAAGATCATCAAAGGTTAGTGCTGCATTTAGCTGTGGTTTTGGTTTTTGGGACATTATATGCTAGCTTGAAAAATGGGTGTGTGATTATTTCTGGCTGGGTACTCTCCTGACATAATCTAATGTTTTGCTTTCGTTGTAAAGCCTTTTTGAAATCGGACAATGTGGTTAGATAAAGGAGAGTCTTGTCTTTAAAATGGTGTAAAATAGTCATATGTTTGAAAAATTGAAGTTTTTGGATTTTTGAGGAGTTTGTAATTCGCGCCATGCTCTATCATTGGATATTGGCGAGGCGTTCCGCTAGCGGCACATCTAGATGTAAGCGGTTCACTATTTTGGTTACTACATGACTCCATATGTGTTATTTCATAGTTTTAATGTCTTCACTACTATTCTACAATGTAGAAAATAGTAAAAATAAAAACCCTTGAATGAGTAGGTGTTCTAAAACGTTTGACCGGTAGTGTATATATATATTTCCACCACTCTAATGCACCGTACATATACCAGAAAGTTGCTTCATGTCTTCTATAAACCATAAAGGGGCGACAACACACAGTGGCTGTAATCAACTATCCAGGGAGCCATGGACACATAAATAATAAATCAACAGTTCTAAGAAAACTCCTGGGTTAAAATGCTGAGATCGTCATAATGAAACTAACTCATGGACAAGTATTAAAGTCTTGAGAATCCTCCTAACACATAATAAATAAATATCCACGGCAGTAATGTAGTTGATAAACATGACTTTATTCAGTTATTCATGTATTTGATTGACAGGAGTCATTCATGTCTATCAGAGATTAACCAGTGGTGTGATTAATCCCAGATAGAGGTCTGATGAGGATAGGCTGTAAGGCTTATGAGTCAATCACAGATCACTGATAGACAGACTTATGAGTGGATGACAAGCCGTTGCGGATAGGAGGACGAGGTCACCGTGGTGTAAATGTAGGCTGGGGAGGTAGATGGATCGATACAGACAGAACCTTCATTTTATTTTTAATTTTTTAAAATCATCAGTTCATCTTTTGAAATTAAAATCATCAAAATTCTATCCTAAACCTTGACCAGCTCGGCGCTCTCAGAAACCAGCTTGGGTGCCTGTAGGAGAAAACAAGGTGATCGGTTGTTAGAATCAATGAATGTTTTCCCTTTACTGTTCTGTACCACCTCTCTTAATGTAACATGATGTTTCCTCTTTACTGTTCTGTACCACCTCTCTTAATGTAACATGATGTTTCCTCTTTACTGTTCTGTACCACCTCTCTTAATGAAACATGATGTTTTATCTTTACTGTTCTGTACCACCTCTCTTAATGAAACATGATGTTTTATCTTTACTGTTCTGTACCACCTCTCTTAATGAAACATGATGTTTCCTCTTTACTGTTCTGTACCACCTCTCTTAATGAAACATGATGTTTTATCTTTACTGTTCTGTACCACCTCTCTTAATGAAACATGATGTTTTATCTTTACTGTTCTGTACCACCTCTTAATGAAACATGACTGGAAGGGGGAAAAGGTATCTGAACAGAAACAGTCTTAAGGTAATATGGTGTTTTGAGTGATCTTTTCTACAATAAAGATGAAAAGGTTTGAACATGTGATCAGTGTGGAGCGGTGAGTGTTTACCTCCTCGGTGAAGCATGCTGCTTGGTCCTCAGCAGCACAGCACTTCTCCTTCATGGTGTGATATTTAGTAGAGATGGTCTTCAGATGATCCTCAGTGATGGTGGTCTTATGTCTGACCACACCGTACAGTAGTCTGAGGAGACACACACACACACACACACACACACACACATAAAAAAATGAGTTGGAGTGTGTGTATGTGTGTGTGTATGTGTGTGTGTATGTGTGTGTGTATGTGTGTGTGTGTTAGTTTCATGCCTACGTGTGTTTAATTTGTGCCCACGTGTTTATTCACAGTGCGTTGGTAATATATCTTACTCACTTCTTCCCAGAGAGCAGCAGATCCTTGCTGTCCTTGGTGCAGAGCTCGGGGCCCATGTGGAAGCTGCTGGCGTCCAGCTCTGGGGGCGTGAACTCTGTGTCAGGCTGGATGGCCAGGATGCAGTGTCTCCTCATGGAATAGGACTGGTTGCAGCAGTGGGCGATGTGGGGGTTAATGCTGGAGGGGTCATAGTCGTCACATGTGGCGTCGATGGCGTCTGTCAGCTGTGGAGAGGACACATGGAGGAAGATGTCAATGGGTAATGTAGAGTAGAGCAGAGTACAGTACAGTAGAGTAGAGTACAGTAGAGCAGAGTACAGTACAGTAGAGTAGAGTACAGTAGAGTAGAGCAGAGTAGAGTAGAGCAGAGTACAGTACAGTAGAGTAGAGTACAGTAGAGTAGAGCAGAGTACAGTAGAGTAGAGCAGAGTACAGTACAGTAGAGCAGAGTGCAGTAGAGTACGATAGAGTACAGTAGAGTAGAGCAGAGTACAGTACAGTAGAGCAGAGTGCAGTAGAGTACAGTAGAGTAGAGCAGAGTACAGTACAGTAGAGCAGAGTACAGTAGAGTACGGTACAGTAGAGCAGAGTACAGTAGAGTACGGTAGAGTACAGTACAGTAGAGCAGAGTACAGTAGAGTACGGTAGAGTACAGTAGAGTAGAGCAGAGTACAGTACAGTAGAGCAGAGTGCAGTAGAGTACGGTAGAGTACAGTAGAGTAGAGCAGAGTACAGTAGAGTAGAGCAGAGTACAGTAGAGTAGAGTAGAGCAGAGTACAGTACATGGTGTTGGTCAGCTGTGGTGACAGAGACAGAAAGAGGAGGGGTCAACACTGGGAAGAGCAGAGTGATTTAAAATGAGAGGATGTGACATGTCTAAGGAGACGTGGAGGGAGGGGGTAGTGGAGGGAGGGGGTAGTGGAGGGAGGGGGTAGTGGAGGAGGGGGTAGTGGAGGGAGGGGGTAGTGGAGGGAGGGGGTAGTGGAGGGAGGGGGTAGTGGAGGGAAAGGTAGGGAGGAGGTGTGAATGTCAGACCTCTGTCTGTATTTGTGTGCTTGCGTATGTGTGTGCTTACATGCGTGTGTGTGTGTGTGTGCTTGCGTGCATTTGTGTGTGTGCTTGCGTGTGTGTGTGTGTCAGACCTTCTCCTCTGCGCAAGGCAGGACGAAGTGGCCTGGCTCGTCCTTGCAGCAGGCATGGAGGACATCATGCACTGTCTCTGACACCATGTGGAGCTGGTCGAAGGAGGCCTGGGGCATTATCCTGGTGTAGTACACCATCATACTGAAGGAGGAGGAGATGGAGGAGGAGGTGGACGAGGAGGAGGTGGAAGAGGAGGAGTTAATTGTCATTACATAGTAATGTATTAAATATAAATGAACCATTCATAAACTACTAATAAGCCATAAAGTAACGATCAATTCACCCATAAAAACATCTGTCGGTAAGTTGTTAGGTGATATTTAAGATCCCAAATAACATGAATCTCATCTACTTTGATCTTCAATATCTCTGTGTTAAAGCGTGACCCCTCACCTCTTCTCAAAACTGTCATCGCTCACAGCAGCCTCGGCAGCACACATCTTCTTGTAGTAGTCCGTCTCATCAGTGATCTTCTTATCAACATCACTGCCTGCCAGCTGGAGACAGAACCATTCATACAGTTGGCATGATGCCACATGACGGGGCAGAGGCCATTATTATGGTCTAAAAATACTATGGATTCAGTGCTAGCCTGCTGAGTTAAAGCCAACAACCATCAACTATTAGCTAAGGGAGCTAACGCAAGTATTCAGGTCAAGGCAATCATCACACTGTAACCAGCTAGGTTACACATCATCACAGACTGATATATAGTATAACTAGCCAGGTTACACATCATCACAGACTGATATATAGTGTAACTAGCCAGGCTACTCATCATCACACTGTAACCAGCTAGGTTACACATCATCACAGACTGATATATAGTGTAACTAGCCAGGCTACTCATCATCACAGACTGATATATAGTATAACTAGCCAGGTTACTCATCATCACAGACTGATATATAGTATAACTAGCCAGGCTACTCATCATCACACTGTAACCAGCTAGGTTACACATCATCACAGACTGATATATAGTATAACTAGCCAGGTTACTCATCATCACAGACTGATATATAGTATAACTAGCCAGGTTACTCATCATCACAGACTGATATATAGTATAACTAGCCAGGTTACTCATCATCACAGACTGATATATAGTATAACTAGCCAGGTTACTCATCATCACAGACTGATATATAGTATAACTAGCCAGGTTACACATCATCACAGACTGATATATAGTATAACTAGCCAGGTTACTCATCATCACAGACTGATATATAGCGTAACTAGCCAGGTTACACATCATCACAGACTGATATATAGTATAACTAGCCAGGTTACACATCATCACAGACTGATATATAGTATAACTAGCCAGGTTACTCATCATCACAGACTGATATATAGTATAACTAGCCAGGTTACTCATTATCACAGACTGATATATAGTATAACTAGCCAGGTTACTCATCATCACAGACTGATATATAGTATAACTAGCCAGGTTACTCATCATCACAGACTGATATATAGTATAACTAGCCAGGTTACACATCATCACAGACTGATATATAGTATAACTAGCCAGGTTACACATCATCACAGACTGATATATAGTATAACTAGCCAGGCTACTCATCATCACAGACTGATATATAGTATAACTAGCCAGGTTACACATCATCACACTGTAACTAGCCAGGTTACTCATCATCACAGACTGATATATAGTATAACTAGCCAGGTTACACATCATCACACTGTAACTAGCCAGGTTACTCATCATCACAGACTGATATATAGTATAACTAGCCAGGTTACACATCATCACAGACTGATATATAGTATAACTAGCCAGGTTACTCATCATCACAGACTGATATATAGTATAACTAGCCAGGTTACTCATCATCACAGACTGATATATAGTATAACTAGCCAGGTTACACATCATCACAGACTGATATATAGTATAACTAGCCAGGTTACACATCATCACAGACTGATATATAGTGTAACTAGCCAGGTTACTCATCATCACAGACTGATATATAGTATAACTAGCCAGGTTACTCATCATCACAGACTGATATATAGTGTAACTAGCCAGGTTACTCATCATCACAGACTGATATATAGTATAACTAGCCAGGTTACTCATCATCACAGACTGATATATAGTATAACTAGCCAGGTTACTCATCATCACAGACTGATATATAGTGTAACTAGCCAGGTTACACATCATCACAGACTGATATATAGTATAACTAGCCAGGTTACTCATTATCACAGACTGATATATAGTATAACTAGCCAGGTTACTCATCATCACAGACTGATATATAGTATAACTAGCCAGGTTACACATCATCACACTGTAACTAGCCAGGTTACTCATCATCACAGACTGATATATAGTATAACTAGCCAGGTTACACATCATCACACTGTAACTAGCCAGGTTACACATCATCACAGACTGATATATAGTATAACTAGCCAGGTTACTCATCATCACAGACTGATATATAGTGTAACTAGCCAGGTTACACATCATCACAGACTGATATATAGTATAACTAGCCAGGTTACACATCATCACAGACTGATATATAGTATAACTAGCCAGGTTACTCATCATCACAGACTGATATATAGTATAACTAGCCAGGTTACTCATCATCACAGACTGATATATAGTATAACTAGCCAGGTTACTCATTATCACAGACTGATATATAGTGTAACTAGCCAGGTTACTCATCATCACAGACTGATATATAGTATAACTAGCCAGGTTACACATCATCACAGACTGATATATAGTATAACTAGCCAGGTTACTCATCATCACAGACTGATATATAGTATAACTAGCCAGGTTACACATCATCACAGCCTGATATATAGTATAACTAGCCAGGTTACTCATCATCACAGACTGATATATAGTGTAACTAGCCAGGTCTTCTGATAAGAGAAGATAAGACATGATCAACTTTGTTGTCCCCAAAGGGAATTGGTCTTGGGTTGGGGTTACTATGGAAATAACACATGGGTAATACATACAGCAGTTTTGACACACTCTGCGTGGTCCTCCATGTCGCAGCACTGGAGCAAGGCCTGCTCAGCCTCCTTGGCGAACCTCAGAATCACCTGCTGAGACGACTCAGGGTGACGCACTGAGATCTCATAGACCAACCTGCCAATCAGGACAGACCATATACAGAGAGTCAGTAGTCAGACAGCCAATCGGGACAGACCGTACACAGTCGTTTAGCCAATAGCAACACCCCATACAAAGTCAGAATTGTGTGTGTGTATAGGCAGCTTTTCCAGATGTGTGTGTGTGTGTGTGTGTGTGTCTGCATGCACGTATGTATGTGCGTAAATACATACTTCCCCATGGCTAAATCCGGGGTCTTGGTAAAGGTCTGGCAGACTGCTGCTATGTCAGCGTGAACGTCATAGTGCTCAGACAGACCGTCTGGCTTAGGGTCTGGCTTCATGGCCTCAACACAGGACCCTCTGTGTACTGCATCCTCCTTACAGCATGCAGACAGACCCGCCGCGCGAGACAACACACTCTCATCAGCACACACCTCATCCACCAGGGTCTTCTGTATGGGGGGTACACACACACACAGGCAGGAAGAGTCAGGGACACAAATACATGGATATGCAGACACACACACACACATACATCCAACAGAATGAGGCTGAGCGGTGAGAGGTGAGACAGTGAGAGGCTGAGAAGTGAGAGAGTGAGAGGCAGAGGGGTGAGAGGCTAAGAGAGTGCCAGGCTAAGAGGTGAGAGATGAGAGGGTGAGAGGCTGAGAGGTGAGAGGCTGAGAGGTGAGAGATGAGAGGGTGAGAGGCTGAGAGGTGAGAGAGTGAGAGGCAAAGAGGTGAGAGAGTGAGGAGTGAGAGAGTGAAAGGTTGAGAGGTGACAGACAGGGAGTGAAAGTTTAAAACGGAAACAGAGGGGAAATGAAAGAGTGTTAAAAGAGAGGAGGGACTAAAAGTGAAATACACCAATAAAAAGAAAGGAATAGAGAGAAGACATAGTTTACCCTCTCCTTCATGCATGTGACCATGTCTCCGCTGCAGCAGGGGGCAACAGTCGCTACGATCTTGTCTACCATGCCTCCCATCTCCTGGAAAGAGGCCTGAGGCATCTTCTGACTGTACTGAACCAGCTTCCTGTTAGAACAAACAGACACACAGATCAACCAATGGGACTGGCCCAAGGGCGGGCTCTCCTGGCTCTCAGCCAATTTGAACCATAGAGTTTTAGATTGACGTGTCCTACTTGGCCTTGACAACGCGGTCTCCATATTTCTTGTGGACGATGCACAGGGACTTGAGTTCAGCCACGCGTTTCGCGACGGCGTGTTGGAAAGTAGCTTTCTGGAAAAGAGAGAGAGA
The DNA here is from genome assembly GCF_901001165.1 of Salmo trutta. Classification (NCBI taxonomy): domain Eukaryota; kingdom Metazoa; phylum Chordata; class Actinopteri; order Salmoniformes; family Salmonidae; genus Salmo; species Salmo trutta. The sequence continues at coordinate 1,244,507 of NC_042961.1, read as the reverse complement.
GAACGTTTACGTTGGCTTTGTAGGTGCTTTATCTGTCCATGCCAATAAATATGATTGAACTGAATTGAGAGAGAGACTGCATCCAAAATGGCACCCTATTCTCTCATGGGGTTCTAATCAAAAGTAGTGTACTGTATAGAAAATAGGGTGCGATCTGAGACGCCTCCTGACCTTGGTGTCGAAGCAGGTCTGGGCCTCAGCCTCTCCACAGCATGTAGTCAGAACCTTTCCATAACCTTTGGCGATAGCCAGGACCACATGTGGGGGTAGCATCGGGTTACTCTTGGAGAACTTGAAGATGAACCTGAAACACATGTGCACACACACACAAACACACACACACTCAGTAAATTCTCGAAAAACACTCCATATAGCTCAGTGGCCTAACACAGTATTTTAGCTGGTGTAGTCTCAAGTCGATGGTGTGGTCTCTAGTCAATTGTGTGGTCTCTAGTTGATGGTGGAGTCTCTAGTCAATGGTCTCAAGTCGATGGTCTCAAGTCAATGGTGTGGTCTCTAGTTGATGGTGTGGTCTCTAGTCAATTGTGTGGTCTCTAGTTGATGGTGGGATCTCTAGTCAATTGTGTGGTCTCTAGTTGATGGTGGGGTCTCTAGTCAATGGTCTCAAGTCGATGGTCTCAAGTCAATGGTGTGGTCTCTAGTCGATGGTGTAGTCTCTAGTCAATGGTCTCAAGTCGATGGTCTCAAGTCAATGGTGTGGTGTCAGGTTGATGGTGTAGTCTCTAATCTATGGTGTGGTCTCTAGCCGATGGTGTAGTCTCTAATCGATGGTGTGGTCTCTAGTCGACGGTGTGGTCTCTAGTCGATGGTGTGGTCTCTAGTCGATGGTGTGGTCTCTAGTCGATGGTGTGGTCTCAAGTCGGTGGTCTCAGGTCGATGGTCTCTAGTTGATGGTGTGGCCTCTAGTCGATGGTTGTGGTCTCTAGTCGATGGTGTGGTCTCTAGTCGACGGTGTGGCCTCTAGTCGATGGTGTGGTAACTAGTCGATGGTGTGGTCTCAAGTCAATGGTCTCAAGTCGATGGTCTCAAGTCGATGGTCTCAAGTCGATGGTCTCAAGTCGATGGTGTGGTCTCAGGTTGATGGTGTAGTCTCTAATCGATGGTGTGGTCTCAAGTCCATGGTGTGGTCTCTAGTTGATGGTGTAGTCTCTAGTCGATGGTGTGGTCTCAAGTCGATGGTGGGGTCTCTAGTCAATGGTCTCTAGTCGATGGTCTCAAGTCGATGGTGTGGTCTCAGGTTGATTGTGTAGTCTCTAATCGATGGTGTGGTTTCAAGCCCATGGTGTGGTGTCTAGTCAATGGTGTGGTCTCAAGTCCACTGTGTGGTCTCTAGTCGATGGTGTAGTCTCTAGTCGATGGTGTGGTTTTAGTCGATGGTGTGGTCTCTAGTCGACGGTGTCGTCTCTAGTTGACAGTGTGGTCTCTAGTCGACGGTGTAGTCTCTAGTCGATGGTGTGGTTTTAGTCGATGGTGTGGTTTTAGTCGATGGTGTGGTTTTAGTCGATGGTGTGGTCTCTAGTCGACGGTGTGGTCTCTAGTCGATGGTGTGGTTTTAGTCGATGGTGTGGTTTTAGTCGATGGTGTGGTTTCTAGTCGATGGTGTGGTAACTAGTCGATGGTGTGGTCTCTAGTCGATGGTGTTGTCTCTAGTTGATGGTGTGGTCTCTAGTTGATGGTGAGGTCTCTAGTCAATGGTCTCAAGTCGATGGTCTTACGTCGATGGTGTGGTCTCAGGTTGATGGTGTAGGCTCTAATCGATGGTGTGGTCTCAAGTCCATGGTGTGGTCTCTAGTTGATGGTGTAGTCTCTAGCCGATGGTGTGGTTTCAAGTCTGGTGTGGTCTCCAGTTGATGGTGTGGTCTCTAGTCGATGGTGTGGTCTCTAGTCGATGGTGTGGTCTCTAGTTGATGGTGGGTGTAGTCCCTAGTTGATGGTGTGGTCTCTAGTCAATGGTCTCAGGTCGATGGTGTGGTCTCAAGTCGATGGTGTGGTCTCTAGTCGATGGCGTGGTCTCTAGTCGATGGTGTGTTCTCTAGTCGATGGTGTGGTCTCTAGTCGATGGTGTGGTAACTAGTTGATGGTGTAGTCTCTAGTCAATGGTGTGGTCTCTAGTCGATGGTGTGGCCTCAGGTAGATGGTGTGGTAACTAGTTGATGGTGTAGTCTCTAGTCGATGGTGTGGTCTCTAGTCGATGGTGTGGTCTCAGGTCGATGGGGTGGTAACTACTCAATGGTGTGGTCTCAAGTCAATGGTCTCAAGTCGATGGTCTCAAGTCGATGGTGTGGTCTCAGGTTGATTGTGTAGTCTCTAATCGATGGTGTGGTCTCAAGTTGATGGTGTGGTCTCTAGTCGATGGTGTGGTCTCTAGTCGATGGTGTGGTCTCTAGTCGATGGTGTGGTCTCTAGTCGATGGTGTGGTTTTAAGTCGATGGTGTGGTTTTTAGTCGATGGTGTGGTCTCTAGTCGATAGTGTGGTCTCAAGTCGATGGTGTGGTCTCTAGTTGATGGTGTAGTCTCTAGTCGATGGTGTGGTTTTTAGTCGATGGTGTGGTCTCTAGTCGATGGTGTGGTCTCTAGTCGATGGTGTGGTCTCTAGTCGATGGTGTGGTCTCTAGTCGATGGTGTGGTCTCTAGTCGATGGTGTGGTCTCTAGTCGATGGTGTGGTCTCTTGTCGATGGTGTGGTTTTTAGTCGATGGTGTGGTCTTTAGTCGATGGTGTGGTAACTAGTCGATGGTGTGGTAACTAGTCGATGGTGTGGTAACTAGTCGATGGTGTGGTCTCAAGTCAATGGTCTCAAGTCGATGGTCTCAAGTCGATGGTGTGGTCTCAGGTTGATTGTGTAGTCTCTAATCGATGGTGTGGTCTCAAGTCCATGGTGTGGTCTCTAATCGATGGTGTGGTCTCAAGTCCATGGTGTAGTCTCTAGTCGATGGTTGTGGTCTCTAGTCGATGGTGTGGTCTCTAGTCGATGGAGGGGTCTCTATTCGATGGTGTGGTCTGTAGTCGATGGAGGGGTCTCAAGTCGATGGTGTGGTTTTTAGTCGATGGTGTGGTCTCTAGTCGACGGTGTGGTCTCTAGTCTATGGTGTGGTCTCTAGTCGATGGTGTAGTCTCTAGTTGATGGTGTGGTCTCTAGTCGATGGTGTGGTCTCTAGTCGATGGTGTGGTCTCTAGTCGATGGTGTGGTCTCTAGTCGATGGAGGGGTCTTATGTCGATGGTGTGGTTTTTAGTCGATGGTGTGGTCTCTAGTCGACGGTGTGGTCTCTAGTCTATGGTGTGGTCTCTAGTCGATGGTGTAGTCTCTAGTTGATGGTGTGGTCTCTAGTCGATGGTGTGGTCTCTAGTTGATGGTGTGGTCTCTAGTTGATGGTGTGGTCTCTAGTCGATGGTGTGGTCTCTAGTTGATGGTGTGGTCTCTAGTTGATGGTCGTGGTCTCTAGTCGAGTGTGGACACTTACCTCCCAACAAAAGCCTTGTGGTCCTTCTTGAAGTCTTCACACTGGTCTGCAGCGGGCAGCTCAGCTTTGAGGGACAGGTCCCGAGGAATCTACAATCAATCAATCAACCACTCAATCAATCAGTCAAATGTATCCATAAAGCCTTTTTTACTTCATCAGTCGTTATATTGTTTTCCAGTAACCCGGTCTACACCCCAAAGAGCAAGCAGAAGCAGAAGGAAGAAACCTAGAAAGGAACCTGGCTCAGAGGGAGAGGTGGTCCATTCTACCTTGGCCTTGTGGTCCACGAAGCAGTGTGTCCTCTCAGCGGCAGTCTTCTCACAGCACATCTTCAGATCGTTCTTCTCCACCAGGGTCTCAGAGGAACACACCGCGCTCTGGAACAGGTCCGCCTGCACACACACAACACACACACACACACAAATAGGAGTACACCGTTTAGCCAGCAAAGAGTGCTATTATATCAGAACAGTTTCAACTGAAACAAACACTGACTGGAAACATTAGTCACTAATGCCCAATTCCATACCTACCCCTACCTCTGGCCCCTTTCTTTGGGCTCTACCTTTGTGCCCTACATCTGGCCCCTACCCCTGGCCCCTCCTCTGGCCCCTCTCTGGCCCCTACCTACCCCTGGCCAGGCTGGCCAAATGTTAAATGTAAAGTTGGATGATGAGGTGTGATACGGTTGATGAGGTATGATAAGGATGATGGGGTATGATAAGGATGATGAGGTATGATAAGGATGATGGGGTATGATAAGGATGATGGGGTGTGATAAGGATGATGGGGTATGATAAGGATGATGGGGTATGATAAGGATGATGAGGTATGATAAGGATGATGGGGTGTGATAAGGATGATGGGGTGTGATAAGGATGATGGGGTATGATAAGGATGATGGGGTATGATAAGGATGATGAGGTATGATAAGGATGATGAGGTATGATAAGGATGATGGGGTGTGATAAGGAAGATGAGGTGTGATAAGGATGATGGGGTGTGATAAGGATGATGGGGTGTGATAAGGATGATGGGGTGTGATAAGGGTGATGAGGTGTGATAAGGATGATGGGGTATGATAAGGATGATGGGGTATGATAAGGATGATGGGGTATGATAAGGATGATGGGGTGTGATAAGGATGATGGGGTATGATAAGGATGATGGGGTATGATAAGGATGATGAGGTGTGATAAGGATGATGGGGTGTGATAAGGGTGATGAGGTATGATAAGAATGATGCGGTATGATAAGGATGATGAGGTATGATAAGGATGAGATGTGATAAGGATGATGAGGTGTGATAAGGATGATGAGGTATGATAAGGATGATGAGGTATGATAAGGATGATGAAATGATAGGTGTCTCTCACCACATCTCTTTCGCAGTCCTCTGGAGGAGTGTCTGAGCAGCATTTGACGCCCATGGCTAAGGCCTCTGCGATGAGAGGCACCAAGTCACCCAACGTACTATCGGGAAGGTTCTGAGCCAGCCCTACAAGGATCCTACACACACACACACACACACACACACACACACACACACACACACACACACACACACACACACACACACACACACACACACACACACACACACACACACACACACACACACACACACACACACACACACACACACATCAATCAGTCAGTCAGATGATGCATTATACCAAAACATGAACACACAGTGCAGTTTACTGACTGAACTCATTGTTATTTGTGGTTAGAGCGTTGGGCCAGTAACCGAAAGGTTGCTGGATCGAATCCCCGAGCTGACAAGGGAAAATCTGTCGTTCTGCCCCTGAACAAGGCAGTGTTCCTAGGCTGTCATTGTAAATAATAATTTGTTCTTACTGACTTGCCGAGTTAAATAAAAAAAAATTTGTCATACTTTTTCTCCCTACCCTACCGTCCCGTCCCGGACAACAATACTTCTACTGCTACTTACAGCTAAGGTTTTAATCAGCAAAAAGGCAAAGAGCCCGCTTTTAAACATAGGATGGTCCTCTCTCAGTAGCTTGCTAGAAAACCAATTTGGATTTAGATTTTTTTGGAGTACAATGGAGGCTTTAAGAGAGAGGCCTTAGTATTTAATAGTTTTAACCCTCCAAACTCATGTTCGTTATGTAAATATGCTCATTTAATTTTATCTTGTTTGCCATTCCAAATAAAGGGAAATAATATTTCCTCACATGATTTGAAAAATGATTCCCTTTGGAGTCAGTAAATTAATTAATAAATATGTAAACTGCGATATGACTAGAGAATTTATCAGGGTAATCTTCCCGTAAATGGATGGGTGTTTTCCCTCTCCACGGTTTTAAGATTCTATATATTTTGCTGTTTTTGATCAAAGTGAATAGTTGCAAAGATCATTCAACTTTTCCAGGATATGTACACCAAGCACATCGACTTCACCATGCACCCATTTAATCGGGATTTAATGTTTGCATCTTTTAGAGACCCAATCCTTAATATAGTATTATCATATCATCTCTTATCATAGTTGGGTTTAAGTCTAGAGAAACTGGTTAAATTATCCAAGTCTTCAATGTGACCCTTCAAGGTTGAAGATTGAGGACTCAAAGAGAATCATCAGTGTACGTTGATAATTTTGTCTCTAATCTCTTTTTTTAAAGCAATTCAATGGCCTCAATAAATAGGTATGGTGACAGAGGAAAACCTTGTTTTCCACCTCTTGACAATTCAAAATTCTCAGACAAGTAACTGTTATTGAATTTTTGACATATTATTGTACATGACTTCTACCCACTTTATGAGATATTCTATAAAGTTGAAAAAAATCCAGGCACTTATAAACAGATTCTAGACGTACTGTATGAAATGTTTTCTTAAGATCTGCCATAAAGATTATACTTAGTTTCCCTGCATTCTGATAGTTTTCCATTATTTCTAGTAGTTGTCTAATGTTGTCTCCAATATATCTTCCTTTTAAGAATCCTGTCTGATCGTGATGAATAATGTCCGGTAGGACCTTTTTATTCTATGAGAAATACATTTTGCCAATATTTTTGAATCACAACATTGAAGGGTCAGGGGCTTCAAATTTTTTTCAAGAGACTGGTTCTTTATATTGCCCCCCTGGCTCCTGCTTCAGTAGCAGAGAGATCAGTCCCTTCTTTTTGTATGTCTGACAGTTTGCCATTTATATTGATTAATTTGAAATGGGGAAAATCCCTGGTCTCGATGGTATTCCAAAATGTTTATGAACTACTGAAAGATCCATTACTATCATGTTTTAATTACTTATAAATAAATGTCAAACTGTTGGACACATAAAGAGGGACTGATTGCTCTCCTACTGAAACAGGAGCCAGGGCGGCAATATAAAGACCTAACCATCATAATAATGGATCTGTCCCTCTTGTGTGTAGATCAATTTAATACATGTTGAATTCAGAATGTAACACAACAAAATGTGGACTAAGTCAATGGGTATGAATACTTTCTGAAGGGTTGTATATATATAGTTGAAGTCGGAAGTTTACATACACTTAGGTTGGAGTCATTAAATTGTTAACAAGAAACTATAGTTAACAAACTATAGTTAACAAACAATTTCTTGTTAACAAACAATCTACTTTGTGCATGACACAAGTCATTTTTCCAACAATTGTTTACAGACAGATTATTTCACTCATAATTCACCGTATCACAATTCCAGTGGGTCAGAAGTTTACATACACTAAGTTGACTGTGCCTTTAAACAGCTTGGGAAATTACAGAAAATTATGTCATGGCTTTAGAAGCTTCTGATAGACTAATTTGTCACATGAGTTGACGCTGGAGAGACGAAGCAGGTACGGGGAGTAACATTTAATCAATAACAGACATAGAACGAGACAGGAACAGCGTCAGCATACAGAAAACAAAGACAAAAACAATCAATGCAGCAGTGGGGAACAGAGCTGGGGAACTGACAATTATAGGGGAAGAAATGAACAGGTGATAAGTGAGTCCAGGTGAGTCCAAGACGAGGGAAGGCTTCAACTGTATATACTGTACTACTGCAATATGCCTCATAACTACTACTGCAGTATGAGGCATATCTACTAATGCAATATGAGGCATATCTACTACTGCAATATGAGGCATACTACTACTGCAATATGAGGCATACTACTACTACTGCATTATGAGGCATATCTACTACTGCAATATGAGGCATATCTACAACTACTGCATTATGAGGCATATCTACTACTACTGCAATATGAGGCATACTACTACTGCAATATGAGGCATATCTACAACTACTGCATTATGAGGCATATCTACTACTACTGCAATATGAGGCATACTACTACTGCAATATGAGGCATATCTACTACTGCAATATGAGGCATATATACTACTACTGCAATATGAGGCATACTACTACTGCAATATGAGGCATATCTACTACTGCAATATGAGGCATATCTACTACTGCAATATGAGGCATATCTACTACTACTGCAATATGAGGCATATCTACTACTGCAATGTGAGGCATATCTACTACTACTGCATTATGAAGCATATCTACTACTACTGCATTATGAAGCATATCTACTACTGCAGTATAAGGCATATCTACTACTGCATTATGAGGCATATCTACTACTGCATTATGAGGCATATCTACTACTGCATTATGAGGCATATCTACTACTACTGCATTATGAGGTATATCTACTACTGCATTATGAGGCATATCTACTACTGCAGTATAAGGCATATCTACTACTGCAGTATAAGGCATATCTCCTACTACTGTAGTATAAGGCATATCTGCTTCTGCAATATGAGGCATCCTACTACTGAAATATAAGGCATAGCTACTACTGCAATTTTAGGCTGCACTACTCACAAAGATTTGAATCCATCTTCCTTGGCCTCAGTGAAGATGGTACAGATCTGGTTCTGAGCCTGAGACCGGGATAAAACACTCAGCAGCACCAACAGGCTGCAGACAGACAACCACTGCATGATGAAAGGACAGGCGCACGGACGGAGGGATGGATGGAGAGAAGGAGGGATGGATGGAGAGAAGGAGGGATGGATGGAGGATGGGATCTAGCGATTGAGCCGAGGAATGGAGAAATGCAGAGCTCCTTTATACTATTGTGGAATCTGTCAATCATTAGCTGACATCTCTCTGTCTTTCTCTCTCTCTCTGTCTCTCTCTCTCTCTCTCTGTCTCTCCGCCTCTCTGTCTGTCTGTCTCTCGCTCTCGCTCTCTCTCTCTCTCTGTCTCTCCGCCTCTCTGTCTGTCTGTCTCTCTCTCTCTGTCTCTCTGTTTGTCTTTCTCTCTGTCTCTCTCTCTCTCTCTCTGTCTCTCTCTCTGTCTTTCTTTCTCTCTCTCTCTCGCTCTCTCTGTCTCTCTCTCTGTCTCTCTGTCTGTCTGTCTGTCTGTCTGTCTGTCTGTCTGTCTGTCTGTCTGTCTGTCTGTCTGTCTGTCTGTCTGTCTGTCTGTCTGTCTGTCTGTCTGTCTGTCTGTCTGTCTGTCTGTCTGTCTGTCACTCTCTCTCTGTTTCTCCGCCTCTCTCTCTATTCTCTCTTTCATTTGGACCCTGGGACTGTGTTTCACAACTGGTCTTTGCACACAGTGATCTGTCAGTAAATAAACACTGCTTTTTAGATTCCCTTTTCTGTAGTTAGTTCTATGGAAGAAAACTCAGTCACCCAGGTGAAAGTACAGAATATGTGTAGCATGATTTGGGGGGTGAACGGCCAGGAACACAAAGGTCTGAAAGACAAAGTCCACTGTACGTTGTGCTTCCAAACTGCCCCCATGCTAACCCACCATTTGACCAGGTAATATGTCTCCAAACTATCACCAAGCTAACCCACCATCTGACCAGGTAATATGTCTCCAAACTATCACCAAGCTAACCCACCATCTGACCAGATAATATGTCTCCAAACTGTCTCCATGCTAACCCACCATCTGACCAGATAATATGTCTCCAAACTGTCCCCATGCTAACCCACCATCTGACCAGATAATATGTCTCCAAACTGTCCCCATGCCAACCCACCATCTAACTAGTTAATATGTCTCCAAACTGTCCCCAAGCTAACCTGCACCATCTGATCAGATAATATGTATCCAAACTGTCCCCATGCTAACCCACCATCTAACCAGATAATATGTCTCCAAACTGTCCCCATGCTAACCCACCATCTGACCATATAATATGTCTCCAAACTGTCCCCATGCTAACCCACCATCTGACCATATAATATGTCTCCAAACTGTCCCCATGTTAATCCACCATCTGACCAGATAATATGTCTCCAAACTGTCCCCATGCCAACCCACCATCTAACTAGTTAATATGTCTCCAAACTGTCCCCAAGCTAACCTGCACCATCTGATCAGATAATATGTATCCAAACTGTCCCCATGCTAACCCACCATCTAACCAGATAATATGTCTCCAAACTGTCCCCATGCTAACCCACCATCTGACCATATAATGTCTCCAAACTGTCCCCATGCTAACCCACCATCTGACCATATAATATGTCTCCAAACTGTCCCCATGTTAATCCACCATCTGACCAGATAATATGTCTCCAAACTGTCCCCATGCTAACCCACCATCTGACCAGGTAATATGTCTCCAAACTGTCCCCAGCATCTAACCATATAATGTCTCCAAACTGTCCCAATGCTAACCCACCATCTGACCAGGTAATGTGTCTCCAAACTGTCCCCATGCTAACCAACCATCTGACCAGATAATATGTCTCCAAACTGCCCCCATGCTAACCAACCATCTGACCAGGTAATATGTCTACAAACTGTCCCCATGCTAACAAACCATCTGACCAGATAATATGTCTCCAAACTGTCCCCATGCAAACCCACCATCTAACCAGATAATATGTCTCTAAACTGTCCCCATGCTAACCCACCATCTGACCAGGTAATATGTCTCCAAACTGTCCCCATGCTAACAAACCATCTGACCAGATAATATGTCTCCAAACTGTCCCCATGCTAACCAACCATCTGACCAGGTAATATGTCTACAAACTGTCCCCATGCTAACAAACCATCTGACCAGATAATATGTCTCCAAACTGTCCCAATGCTAACCCACCATCTAACCATATAATATGTCTCCAAACTGTCCCCGAGCTAAACCACCATCTCTGAAACTTCAAAAATCTCTGAAACTGGAAACACTTATCTCCCTCACTAGCTTTAAGCACCAGCTGTCAGAGCAGCTCACAGATCACTGCACCTGTACATAGCCCATCTATAATTTAGCCCAAACTACTACCTCTTCCCCTACTGTATTTATTTATTTTATTTATTTTGCTCCTTTGCACCATATTATTTATATTTTAACTTTGAACTTTCTTCAAACTACAAATCTACCATTCCAGTGTTTTTCTTGCTATACTTTATTTACTTTGCCACCATGGCATTTTTTGCCTTTACCTCCCTTATCTCACATCATTTGCTCACATTGTATATAGTCTTATTTTTTTTCCACTGCATCATTGATTGTATGTTGTTTTATTCCATGTGTAACTCTGTGTTGTTGTATGTTGTCGAACTGCTTTGCTTTATCTTGGCCAGGTCGCAATTGTAAATGAGAACTTGTTCTCAACTTGCCTACCTGGTTAAATAAAGGTGAAATAAATAAAATAAAAAATAAATAAATAAAAATCTGACCAGGTAATATGTCTCCAAACTGTCCCCATTCTCACCCACCATCTGACTTGGTAATATATGTCCAAACTGTACCCATGCTAACCCACCACCTAACCAGTTAATATGTCTCCAAACTGTCCCCATGCTTACCCACCATCTGACCAGATTATTTCTCCAAACTGTCCCCATGCTAACCCACCATCTAACCAGATAATATGTCTCCAAACTGTCCCCATCTATCCAAATAATATGTCTCCAAACTGTCCCCATGCTAAACCACCATCTAACCAGATGTGTCCAAACTGTCCCCCTGCTAACCCACCATCTATCCAAAATTATGTCTCCAAACTGTCCCCATGCTAACCCACCATAAGACCAGATAATGTCTCCATCCTGCCCCCATGCTAACCCACCATCTGACCAGATAATATATCTCTATACTGTCCGCATGCTAACCCACCATCTGACCAGGTAATATGTCTCCAAACTGTCCCCAGTATCTAACCAGATAATGTCTCCAAACTCTCCCAATGCTAACTCACCATCTGACCACATAATATCTCCAAACTGTCCCCATGCTAACCCACCATCTAACCAGGTAATATGTCTCCAAACTGTCCCCATGTAAACCCACCATCTGACCAGGTAATATGTCTCCAAACTGTCCCCATGCTAACCAACCATCTAACCAGATAATGTCTCCAAACTGTCCCCATGCTAACCCTCCATTGAACCAGATATTGTCTCCAAACTGTCCCAATGCTAACCCAACATCGGACCAGGTAAAATGTCTCCAAACTTTCCCCATTCATCCAAACAATATGTCGCTAAAATGTCCCCATGCTAACCCACCATCTGACCAGGTGAAATGTCTCCAAACTGTCTCCATGCTAACCAACCATCTAACCAGGTAATATGTCTCCAAACTGTCCCCATGCAAACCTGCACCATCTCACCAGGTAACATGTCTCCAAACTGTCCCCATGCTAATCTGCACCATTTGACCAGGTAATATGTCTCCAAACTGTCCCCATGCTAAACCACCATCTGACCAGGTAATATGTCTCCAAACTGTCCCCATGCTAACCCACCATCTGACCAGGTAATATGTCTCCAAACTGTCCCCATGCTAACCCACCATCTGACCAGATAATATGTCTCCAAACTGTCCTCAAGCTAACCTGCACCATCTGACCAGATCTGTCTCCAGACTGTCCCCATGCTAACCCACCATCTGACCAGATAATATGTCTCCAAACTGTCCTCAAGCTAACCTGCACCATCTGACCAGATATGTCTCCAAACTGTCCCCATGCTAACCCACCATCTGACCAGGTAATATGTCTCCAAACTGTCCTAACGCTAACCTGCAACATCTGACCAGGTAAAATGTCTCCAAACTGTCCCCATGCTAACCTCCACCATATGACCAGATAATATGTCTCCAAACTGTCCCCATGCTAACCTGCACCATCTGACCAGGTAATATGTCTCCAAACTGTCCCCATGCTAACCCACCATCTGACCAGATAATATGTCTCCAAACTGTCCTAATGCCAACCTGCACCATCTGACCAGGTAATATGTCTCCAAATTGTCCCCATGCTAACCCACTAGCTAATCCAGATAATATGTGTCCAAACTGTCCCCATGCTAACCCATCATCTAACCAGATAATGTCTCCAAACTGTCCCCATCTATCCAAAAAATATGTCTCCAAACTGTCCCCATGCTAGCCCACCATCTGACAAGATAATATGTCTCCAACCTGTCCCCATGCTAACCTGCACCATCTGACCAGATAATATGTCTCCAAACTGTCCCCATGCTAACCCACCATCTGACAAGATAATATGTCTCCAACCTGTCCCCATGCTAACCTGCACCATCTGACCAGATATGTCTCCAAACTGTCCCCAAGCTAACCCTCCATCTGACCAGAAAATATTTCTCAGCTAGGCTGCCCACGACAGCTGAAACCGTCTTTCAAACAAGCCGTACTTAGTGGCCAAGTCTACCAGGAGCAATGGAGTATTCCAGACCCATCCCCAGTTCACCTGGTGGGCAGGGATACCTTTCTCTGAGTATGAACATCGACTACGAACACGCACGCATACGCGCACACACACTAACTGTAGAACTTTGAGATTGTTTTTCAATGAACAGCGTGTTACAAATTCAATGCATTGTTAGTATTTAATATTAAATTACAACCCTCATTCAGCCCATACATTTATTACCAAAAACATTTTCAAAGGACATTTTTTGCAGACCCCTGTACTTAAAATGCCCAGATAGATAACCCCTCGCCACGTTACACAAACAACCCCTCTTGGACTGTCAACACACCTTCAGCCTACACACACAGCCCACCCACTTATGCACACACACACACACACACACACACACACACACACACACACACACACACACACACACACCCCACACACACACACCCCACACACACACCTCCCACACACACCCCACACACACACCTCCCACACACACCCAATACACACACACCCCACACACACCCAATACACACACACCCCACACACACACCTCCCACACACACCCAATACACACACACCCAATACACACACACCCAATACACACACACCCCACATACACACACCTCCCACACACACCCAACACACACACACCCCACATACACACACCTCCCACACACACCCAACACACACACACCCCACATACACACACCTCCCACACACACCCAACATACACACACACCCCACATACACCCACCTCCCATACAACCCCCCCCCACACACACCCCACCCTGCCCCATCTAGTTACTGTAACACACCCCACCCTGCCCCATCTTGTTACTGTAACACACCCCACCCTGCCCCCATCTAGTTACTGTAACACACCCCACCCTGCCCCCATCTAGTTACTGTAACACACCCTGCCCCCATCTAGTTATTGTAACACACCCCACCCTGTCCCATCTAGTTACTGTAACACACCCCACCCTGTCCCATCTAGTTACTGTAACACACCCCACCCTGTCCCATCTAGTTACTGTAACACACCCCACCCTGTCCCATCTAGTTACTGTAACACACCCCACCCTGCCCCCATCTAGTTACTGTAACACACCCCACCCTGTCCCATCTAGTTACTGTAACACACCCCACCCTGCCCCATCTAGTTACTGTAACACACCCCACCCTGCCCCCATCTAGTTACTGTAACACACCCCACCCTGCCCCATCTAGTTACTGTAACACACCCCACCCTGCCCCATCTAGTTACTGTAACACACCCCACCCTGTCCCATCTAGTTACTGTAACACACCCCACCCTGTCCCATCTAGTTACTGTAACACACCCCACCCTGCCCCATCTAGTTACTGTAACACACCCCACCCTGCCCCATCTAGTTACTGTAACACAGCCCACCCTGCCCCATCTAGTTACTGTAACACACCCCACTCTGCCCCATCTAGTTACTGTAACACAGCCCACCCTGCCCCATCTAGTTACTGTAACACACCCCACCCTGCCCCATCTAGTTACTGTAACACACCCTACCCTGCCCCATCTAGTTACTGAAGACTCTGGGCTGCAGGCCGCCGCTGAAGACTCTGGACTGGGGAACTTCTCAGGAGGTTCCGGACTGTAGGCCGTCTCAGGAGGTTCCGGACTGTAGGCCGTCTCAGGAGGTTCCGGACTGTGGACCGTCTCAGGAGGTTCCCGGACTGTGGACCGTCTCAGGAGGTTCCGTACTGTGGACCGTCTCAGAAGGTTCCGGACTGTGGACCGTCTCAGGAGGTTCCGAACCGTGGACCGTCACTGCAGGCTCCATGCCATGGATCATCACTACAGGTTCCACGCCATGGATCATCACTGGAAGCTTCGTGCCATGGATCATCTCTACAGGCTCCGGGCCATGGATCATCCCTACAGCCTTCTTGCGATGGATCATCTCTACAGGCTTCGGACCATAGATCATCACTGGAGGCTTCTTTCGTGGAGCTGGAATAGGTCTCACCGGACTAGGGAACGTCGCTGGGAGTTCTGGACTAGGAAACGTCGCTGGAGGCTTCCTTCGTGGAGCTGGAATAGGTCTCACCGGACTAGGGAACATCGCTGGGAGTTCTGGACTAGGGAACGTCACTGGAGGCTCCAGACTGGAGATGCGTCGCTGGAAGCCAGGTGCGCAGAGCAGGCACAGGGTATACTGGGCCGTGGAGGCGCACTGGAGATCTGGAGCTTATGGCTGGTACAACCCGTCCTGGCTGGATAACCCCCGTAGCGCGGCAAGCGCGAGGCGTTGTGACAGGTCGCACAGGTTTGTGTTGGCGAACTGGGGTTACCGTGCGTAGAGCTGGCGCAGGATAACCTGGGCCAAGAAGACGCACTGGAGACCAGGAGCGCTTAGCAGGCATACTCCTTCCTGGTTGAATGCCAACTCTAGCACGGCACCTGTGAGGAGCTTGCACCGAGCGCACCGGGCTGTAGCTGCGCACTGGCGACACAGTGCGTATCTCAGCATAACATGGTGCTTGCTCGATCACTTGCCCCCCACAGTAAGCACGGGGAGTTGGCTCAGGTCTCCAACCTGACTCTGCCAATCTCCCTGTGTGCCCCCCCCAAAAAATGTTGGGGGGCTCGTGGCCGGGCTAGTTCCTCTTCTCGTCGCCGCTCTGCTCTCGCTGCCTCCACCTGTTCCCATGGGAGGCGATCCCATCCAACTTGGATCTCCTCCCACGTCCAGGATCCTTTGCCGTCCAGAATTTCTTCACAGGTCCATTCCTTTCCACGCTGCTTGGTCCTTTTGTGGTGGGTTATTCTGTCACAGCTGTCGAAAGGAGCAGACCAAAGTGCAGCGTGGTTGTAGTTCCATATTTTTATTTAATCCGTGAAACTTTGCAATACATAAATAACTGAATATGACAAAACAACAAACCGTGACGCAGAGAGAAACAAACACTACTCAAAATATAACAAACCACAAAACCCAGGAAGAAAAACCCCAACTTAAATATGATCTCCAATTAGAGACAATGAGGACCAGCTGCCTCCAATTGGAGATCAACCCCAAAAACAACAACATAGAAATAGAAAACTAGAACTAAACATAGATATAGAAAACAGAAAAAAAACACAAAACACCCCCTGTCACGCCCTGACCTACTCTACCATAGAAAATAACATCTTACTATGGTCAGGACGTGACACCCACCCTGCCCCATCTAGTTACTGTAACACACCCCACCCTGCCCCATCTAGTTACTGTAACACACCCCACCCTGCCCCATCTAGTTACTGTAACACACCCCACCCTGCCCCATCTAGTTACTGTAACACACCCCACCCTGTCCCATCTAGTTACTGTAACACACCCCACCCTGTCCCATCTAGTTACTGTAACACACCCCACCCTGCCCCATCTAGTTACTGTAACACACCCCACCCGCCCCATCTAGATACTGTAACACACCCTGCCCCCATCTAGTTACTGTAACACACCCTGCCCCCCATCTAGTTACTGTAACACACCCCACTCTGCCCCCATCTAGTTACTGTAACACACCCCACCCTGCCCCATCTAGTTACTGTAACACACCCTGCCCCATCTAGTTACTGTAACACACCCCACCCTGCCCCCATCTAGTTACTGTAACACACCCCACCCTGCCCCATCTAGTTACTGTAACACACCCCACCCTGTCCCATCTAGTTACTGTAACACACCCCACCCTGCCCCATCTAGTTACTGTAACACACCCCACCCTGTCCCATCTAGTTACTGTAACACACCCCACCCTGTCCCATCTAGTTACTGTAACACACCCCACCCTGCCCCATCTAGTTACTGTAACACACCCCACCCCGTCCCATCTAGTTACTGTAACACACCCTGCCCCATCTAGTTACTGTAACACACCCCACCCTGCCCCATCTAGTTACTGTAACACACCCCACCCTGCCACATTTAGTTACTGTAACACACCCCACCCTGCCCCATCTAGTTACTGTAACACACCCCACCCTGTCCCATCTAGTTACTGTAACACACCCTGCCCCATCTAGTTACTGTAACACACCCCACCCTGCCCCATCTAGTTACTGTAACACACCCCACCCGCCCCATCTAGTTACTGTAACACACCCCACCCTGCCCCCATCTAGTTACTGTAACACACCCCACCCTGCCCCATCTAGTTACTGTAACACACCCCACCCTGCCCCATCTAGTTATTGTAACACACCCCACCCTGTCCCATCTAGTTACTGTAACACACCCCACCCTGTCCCATCTAGTTACTGTAACACACACCCCACCCTGCCCCATCTAGTTACTGTAACACACCGCACCCTGCCCCATCTAGTTACTGTAACACACCCTGCCCCATCTAGTTACTGTAACACATCCCACTCTGTCCCATCTAGTTACTGTAACACACACCACCCTGTCCCATCTAGTTACTGTAACACACCCCACCCTGCCCCATCTTGTTACTGTAACACACCCCACCCGACCCATCTAGTTACTGTAACACACCCCACCCTGTCCCATCTAGTTACTGTAACACACCCCACCCTGTCCCATCTAGTTACTGTAACACACCCCACCCTGCCCATCTAGTTACTGAAGACTCTGGGCTGGGGAACTTCTCAGGAGGTTCCGGACTGTAGGCCGTCTCAGGAGGTTCCGGACTGTAGGCCGTCTCAGGAGGTTCCGGACTGTAGGCCGTCTCAGGAGGTTCCGGACTGTGGACCGTCTCAGGAGGTTCCGGACTGTGGACCGTCTCAGGAGGTTCCGGACTGTGGACCGTCTCAGGAGGTTCCCGACTGTGGACCGTCTCAGGAGGTTCCGGACTGTGGACCGTCTCAGGAGGTTCCGGACTGTGGACCGTCTCAGGAGGTTCCAGACTGTAGGCCGTCTCAGGAGGTTCCGGACTTTAGGCCGTCTCAGGAGGTTCCGGACTGTAGGCCGTCTCAGGAGGTTCCGGACTGTAGACCGTCTCAGGAGGTTCCGGACTGTGGACCGTCTCAGGAGGTTCCGGACTGTGGACCATCTCAGGAGGTTCCGAACTGTGGACCGTCTCAGGAGGTTCCGGACTGTGGACCGTCTCAGGAGGTTCCGGACTGTGGACCATCTCAGGAGGTTCCGAACTGTGGACCGTCTCAGGAGGTTCCGAACTGTGGACCGTCACTGCAGGCTCCATGCCATGGATCATCACTACAAGTTCCGCGCCATGGATCATCACTGGAAGCTTCGTGCCATGGATCCTCTCTACAGGCTCCGGGCCATGGATCATCCCTACAGGCTTCTTGTGATGGATTATCCCTACAGGCTCCGGGCCATGGATCATCCCTACAGGCTTCTTGCCATGGATCATCTCTACAGGCTTCGGACCATAGATCATCACTGGAGGCTTCTTTCGTGGAGCTGGAATAGGTCTCACCAGACTAGGGAACGTCGCTGGGAGTTCTGGACTGGGGAACGTCGCTGGAGGCTTCCTTTGTGCAGCTGGAATAGGTCTCACTGGACTAGGGAACATCGCTGGGAGTTCTGGACTAGGGAACGTCGCTGGAGGCTCCATACTGGAGATGCGTCGCTGGAAGCCACGTGCGCAGAGCAGGCACAGGGTATACTGGGCCGTGGAGGCGCACTGGAGATCTAGAGCTTATGGCTGGTACAACCCGTCCTGGCTGGATAACCCCCGTAGCCCGGCAAGCGCGAGGCGTTGTGACAGGTCGCACAGGTTTGTGTTGGCGAACTGGGGCTACCGTGCGTAGAGCTGGCGCAGGATAACCTGGGCCAAGAAGATGCACCGGAGACCAGGAACGCAGAGCAGGCATACTCCTTCCTGGCTGAATGCCAACTCTAGCACGGCACCTGGGAGGAGCTTGCACCGAGCGCACCGGGCTGTAGCGGCGCACTGGCGACACAGTGCGTATCTCAGCATAACATGGTGCTTGCTCGATCACTTGCCCCCCACAGTAAGCACGGGGAGTTGGCTCAGGTCTCCAACCTGACTCTGCCAATCTCCCTGTGTGCCCCCCCAAAAAATGTTGGGGGGCTCGTGGCCGGGCTAGTTCCTCTTCTCGTCGCCGCTCTGCTCTCGCTGCCTCCACCTGTTCCCATGGGAGGCGATCCCATCCAACTTGGATCTCCTCCCACGTCCAGGATCCCTTGCCGTCCAGAATTTCTTCACAGGTCCATTCCTTTCCACGCTGCTTGGTCCTTTTGTGGTGGGTTATTCTGTCACAGCTGTCGAAAGGAGCAGACCAAAGTGCAGCGTGGTTGTAGTTCCACATTTTATTTAATCCGTGAAACTTTGCAATACATAAATAACTGAATATGACAAAACAACAAACCGTGACGCAGAGAGAAACAAACACTACTCAAAATATAACAAACCACAAAACCCAGGAAGAAAAACCCCAACTTAAATATGATCTCCAATTAGAGACAATGAGGACCAGCTGCCTCCAATTGGAGATCAACCCCAAAAACAACAACATAGAAATAGAAAACTAGAACTAAACATAGATATAGAAAACAGAAAAAAAACACAAAACACCCCCTGTCACGCCCTGACCTACTCTACCATAGAAAATAACATCTTACTATGGTCAGGACGTGACACCCACCCTGCCCCATCTAGTTACTGTAACACACCCCACCCTGCCCCATCTAGTTACTGTAACACACCCCACCCTGCCCCATCTAGTTACTGTAACACACCCCACCCTGCCCCATCTAGTTACTGTAACACACCCCACCCTGTCCCATCTAGTTACTGTAACACACCCCACCCTGTCCCATCTAGTTACTGTAACACACCCCACCCTGCCCCATCTAGTTACTGTAACACACCCCACCCGCCCCATCTAGATACTGTAACACACCCTGCCCCCATCTAGTTACTGTAACACACCCTGCCCCCCATCTAGTTACTGTAACACACCCCACTCTGCCCCCATCTAGTTACTGTAACACACCCCACCCTGCCCCATCTAGTTACTGTAACACACCCTGCCCCATCTAGTTACTGTAACACACCCCACCCTGCCCCATCTAGTTACTGTAACACACCCCACCCTGCCCCATCTAGTTACTGTAACACACCCCACCCTGTCCCATCTAGTTACTGTAACACACCCCACCCTGCCCCATCTAGTTACTGTAACACACCCCACCCTGTCCCATCTAGTTACTGTAACACACCCCACCCTGTCCCATCTAGTTACTGTAACACACCCCACCCTGCCCCATCTAGTTACTGTAACACACCCCACCCCGTCCCATCTAGTTACTGTAACACACCCTGCCCCATCTAGTTACTGTAACACACCCCACCCTGCCACATTTAGTTACTGTAACACACCCCACCCTGCCCCATCTAGTTACTGTAACACACCCCACCCTGTCCCATCTAGTTACTGTAACACACCCTGCCCCATCTAGTTACTGTAACACACCCCACCCTGCCCCATCTAGTTACTGTAACACACCCCACCCGCCCCATCTAGTTACTGTAACACACCCCACCCTGCCCCCATCTAGTTACTGTAACACACCCCACCCTGCCCCATCTAGTTACTGTAACACACCCTACCCTGCCCCATCTAGTTATTGTAACACACCCCACCCTGTCCCATCTAGTTACTGTAACACACCCCACCCTGTCCCATCTAGTTACTGTAACACACCCCACCCTGCCCCATCTAGTTACTGTAACACACCGCACCCTGCCCCATCTAGTTACTGTAACACACCCTGCCCCATCTAGTTACTGTAACACATCCCACTCTGTCCCATCTAGTTACTGTAACACACACCACCCTGTCCCATCTAGTTACTGTAACACACCCCACCCTGCCCCATCTTGTTACTGTAACACACCCCACCCGACCCATCTAGTTACTGTAACACACCCCACCCTGTCCCATCTAGTTACTGTAACACACCCCACCCTGTCCCATCTAGTTACTGTAACACACCCCACCCTGCCCATCTAGTTACTGAAGACTCTGGGCTGGGGAACTTCTCAGGAGGTTCCGGACTGTAGGCCGTCTCAGGAGGTTCCGGACTGTAGGCCGTCTCAGGAGGTTCCGGACTGTAGGCCGTCTCAGGAGGTTCCGGACTGTGGACCGTCTCAGGAGGTTCCGGACTGTGGACCGTCTCAGGAGGTTCCGGACTGTGGACCGTCTCAGGAGGTTCCCGACTGTGGACCGTCTCAGGAGGTTCCAGACTGTAGGCCGTCTCAGGAGGTTCCGGACTTTAGGCCGTCTCAGGAGGTTCCGGACTGTAGGCCGTCTCAGGAGGTTCCGGACTGTAGACCGTCTCAGGAGGTTCCGGACTGTGGACCGTCTCAGGAGGTTCCGGACTGTGGACCATCTCAGGAGGTTCCGAACTGTGGACCGTCTCAGGAGGTTCCGGACTGTGGACCGTCTCAGGAGGTTCCGGACTGTGGACCATCTCAGGAGGTTCCGAACTGTGGACCGTCTCAGGAGGTTCCGAACTGTGGACCGTCACTGCAGGCTCCATGCCATGGATCATCACTACAAGTTCCGCGCCATGGATCATCACTGGAAGCTTCGTGCCATGGATCCTCTCTACAGGCTCCGGGCCATGGATCATCCCTACAGGCTTCTTGTGATGGATTATCCCTACAGGCTCCGGGCCATGGATCATCCCTACAGGCTTCTTGCCATGGATCATCTCTACAGGCTTCGGACCATAGATCATCACTGGAGGCTTCTTTCGTGGAGCTGGAATAGGTCTCACCGGACTAGGGAACGTCGCTGGGAGTTCTGGACTGGGGAACGTCGCTGGAGGCTTCCTTTGTGCAGCTGGAATAGGTCTCACTGGACTAGGGAACATCGCTGGGAGTTCTGGACTAGGGAACGTCGCTGGAGGCTCCATACTGGAGATGCGTCGCTGGAAGCCACGTGCGCAGAGCAGGCACAGGGTATACTGGGCCGTGGAGGCGCACTGGAGATCTGGAGCTTATGGCTGGTACAACCCGTCCTGGCTGGATAACCCCCGTAGCCCGGCAAGCGCGAGGCGTTGTGACAGGTCGCACAGGTTTGTGTTGGCGAACTGGGGCTACCGTGCGTAGAGCTGGCGCAGGATAACCTGGGCCAAGAAGATGCACCGGAGACCAGGAACGCAGAGCAGGCATACTCCTTCCTGGCTGAATGCCAACTCTAGCACGGCACCTGGGAGGAGCTTGCACCGAGCGCACCGGGCTGTAGCGGCGCACTGGCGACACAGTGCGTATCTCAGCATAACATGGTGCTTGCTCGATCACTTGCCCCCCACAGTAAGCACGGGGAGTTGGCTCAGGTCTCCAACCTGACTCTGCCAATCTCCCTGTGTGCCCCCCCCAAAAAATGTTGGGGGGCTCGTGGCCGGGCTAGTTCCTCTTCTCGTCGCCGCTCTGCTCTCGCTGCCTCCACCTGTTCCCATGGGAGGCGATCCCATCCAACTTGGATCTCCTCCCACGTCCAGGATCCTTTGCCGTCCAGAATTTCTTCACAGGTCCATTCCTTTCCACGCTGCTTGGTCCTTTTGTGGTGGGTTATTCTGTCACAGCTGTCGAAAGGAGCAGACCAAAGTGCAGCGTGGTTGTAGTTCCATATTTTTATTTAATCCGTGAAACTTTGCAATACATAAATAACTGAATATGACAAAACAACAAACCGTGACGAAGAGAGAAACAAACACTACTCAAAATATAATAAACCACAAAACCCAGGAAGAAAAACCCCTACTTAAATATGATCTCCAATTAGAGACAATGAGGACCAGCTGCCTCCAATTGGAGATCAACCCCAAAAACAACAACATAGAAATAGAAAACTAGAACTAAACATAGATATAGAAAACATAGAGAGAAAAAAACACAAAACACCCCCTGTCACGCCCTGACCTACTCTACCATAGAAAATAACATCTTACTATGGTCAGGACGTGACACCCACCCTGCCCCATCTAGTTACTGTAACACACCCCACCCTGCCCCATCTAGTTACTGTAACACACCCCACCCTGCCCCATCTAGTTACTGTAACACACCCCACCCTGCCCCATCTAGTTACTGTAACACACCCCACCCTATCCCATCTAGTTACTGTAACACACCCCACCCTGTCCCATCTAGTTACTGTAACACACCCCACCCTGCCCCATCTAGTTACTGTAACACACCCCACCCGCCCCATCTAGTTACTGTAACACACCCTGCCCCCATCTAGTTACTGTAACACACCCCACCCTGCCCCATCTAGTTACTGTAACACACCCTGCCCCATCTAGTTACTGTAACACACCCCACCCTGCCCCATCTAGTTACTGTAACACACCCTGCCCCATCTAGTTACTGTAACACACCCCACCCTGCCCCATCTAGTTACTGGAACACACCCCACCCTGCCCCATCTAGTTACTGTAACACACCCCACCCTGCCCCATCTAGTTACTGTAACACACCCCACCCTGCCCCATCTAGTTACTGTAACACACCCCACCCTGTCCCATCTAGTTACTGTAACACACCCCACCCTGTCCCATCTAGTTACTGCAACACACCCCACCCTGTCCCATCTAGTTACTGTAACACACCCCACCCTGTCCCATCTAGTTACTGTAACACACCCCACCCTGTCCCATCTAGTTACTGTAACACACCCCACCCTGTCCCATCTAGTTACTGTAACACACCCCACCCTGCCCAATCTAGTTACTGTAACACACCCCACCCGCCCCATCTAGTTACTGTAACACACCCTGCCCCCATTTAGTTACTGTAACACACCCTGCCCCCATCTAGTTACTGTAACACACCCCACCCTGCCCCCATCTAGTTACTGTAACACACCCCACCCTGCCCCATCTAGTTACTGTAACACACCCTGCCCCTTCTAGTTACTGTAACACACCCCACCCTGCCCCATCTAGTTACTGTAACACACCCTGCCCCATCTAGTTACTGTAACACACCCCACCCTGCCCCATCTAGTTACTGTAACACACCCCACCCTGCCCCATCTAGTTACTGTAACACACCCCACCCTGCCCCATCTAGTTACTGTAACACACCCCACCCTGCCCCATCTTGTTACTGTAACACACCCCACCCTGTCCCATCTAGTTACTGTAACACACCCCACCCTGTCCCATCTAGTTACTGTAACACACCCCACCCTGCCCCATCTAGTTACTGTAACACACCCCACCCTGCCCCATCTAGTTACTGTAACACACCCCACCCTGTCCCATCTAGTTAGTGTAACACACCCTGTCCCATCTAGTTAGTGTAACACAAAGCTAATATTAGGTGTAAACAATCTATAATCAATGCCAATATGATAACATTTCACATGATCACTAGTACTGACTTTCAATATGGTAGCACCTCTGAATTATTCGTTTTTTTTAAAAACATAACTTAATTTTATTTCACATCCAGAAAGAAGTTACAGTATACAGATATGCAAATATAAATAAGTGATAAGAAAAAATAACTCAATGGAGACAATAAGCCTTATAAATACACAGAACACGACCCAAATGGCACCCTATTCCCTATATAATGCATTACTTTTGACCATATCCCTTTAACTGACTTAAATAAATTAAGGTTAAATAAAATTAACAAAATAAATTCTAAATGTCTTTGTTCTGAAGTTCACCATCCCTTTTACAGAATATCTTTGTTTTGATTACCTGCTGAAGTTTACCATCCTTTTTACGGAATGTCTTTGTTTGATCGTGTTGCATTTGACCATCCTTTATAGAATGTCTTTGTTTTGATCATGTTGAAGTTTAGCATCCTTTATAGAATGTCTTTGTTTTGATCACCTGTTGTAGTTGACCATCCTTTATATAGAATACCTTTGTTTTGATCACTTGTTCTAGTTGACCATCCTTAAATGAATGTCAGACTTCCAGGTTTTATCCATGGAATGGATGTGCTCCTTAGCCTTCAACCTCAGTGCTGCGATGCTGGAACCATGTTCCAGGTCCTTAGCAGAGGGTACTTATCATTGAAGCTGCAGGGGCACTGGTAGAGTGGGGGGGCCACAGACTGCATCCCCTGCATGCCCTGTACCATCCCTTGGTGCACCATGCCATGTCCTGGGGGACTGTCGAGGAAGCTGTGGCTGTGGCTATGGCTGTGGGAGTGGGAGTGGCTGGGGTAGGCAGGCTGAAGGTGAGGGCCCTGCCCTGGGCCTGTATATCCGGGGATAGTGTGCATTGTGTTGCCGCTGGACATGGACGAGGCCAGCCAGGAATCCAGGGGTAATGGGTTGGACATGAGCCCCACATTGGAGGGCATGGGCGACCGGTTGACAGACAGCATGGGGGAGTTGCGGAGCTTTGTTGAGTTGGAGTCCATCTTCTCCTGACGTCTCCACTTAGCCCGACGGTTCTGGAACCACACCTGGACACGGACAGAGAGGATACCATAGTATTCGTCTACAGTAGTCACTCAGCAGTGCACACTACATCGATGTAATGCACACTACATTGCACACTACATCACAATAATGGTAGTAATAATAGTATTTGTAGATTTTGTTGTTGTTGATGTTTTGCTTCAAAGTTTTAAAAAATGGCCTGGACTAAATTATTCAGAATTCAAATGAATTTGGTTAGAGGCTGTTTAATTTAGTTAGAGGCTGTGTAATTTGGTTAGAGGCTGTGTAAGGCTGTGTAATTTTGTTAGAGGCTGTGTAATTTGGTTAGAGGTTGTGTCATTTGGTTAGAGGCTGTGTAATTTGGTTAGAGGCTGTGTCATTTGGTTAGAGGCTGTGTAATTTAGTAAGAGGATGTGTAATTTGGTTAGAGGCTGTGTAATTTAGTTAGAGGCTGTGTAATTTGGTTAGAGGCTGTGTAATTTGGTTAGAGGCTGTGTAATTTAGTTAGAGGCTGTGTAATTTAGTTAGAGGGTGTGTAATTTGGTTAGAGGCTGTGTAATTTGGTTAGAGGCTGTGTAATTTAGTTAGAGGCTGTGTAATTTGGTTAGAGGCTGTGTAATTTAGTTAGAGGGTGTGTAATTTGGTTAGAGAATGTGTAATTTAGTTAGAGGCTGTGTAATTTAGTTAGAGGCTGTGTAATTTGGTTAGAGGCTGTGTAATTTGGTTAGAGGCTGTGTAATTTAGTTAGAGGCTGTGTAATTTGGTTAGAGGCTGTGTAATTTAGTTAGAAGCTGTGTAATTTGGTTAGAGGCTGTGTAATTTGGTTAGAGGCTGTGTAATTTGGTTAGAGTCTGTTTAAGAGGTTGTGCAATTCTGTGTAATTTATTTCAGCTGTGGTAAGTGCCTACAGGTTAAACATAGTAATTGAACCAGTTTTTAAAAAGAGAAAAGAGAACGTTTTGCTCCACTCCATTTTAAAGTGCAAGTGTACCAATATATTTGACGACAACTGTATGAGAAAATGTACTAACGAGAGAAGTCTCCACCTCCTAAACAGAATCTCTCAGCCAAAGCATGGGCCAAAAGTCCCCTCCCATTCCAAAATTTGAAAGATGAGAACACCTGCAAAAACCTTATATGTCCAAATGATCGGTGATGAAAAAATATGTGCTGGTGGTGGTAATAGTAGTAGTGGTGGTGGTAGTAGTGGTGGTAGTAGTGGTGGTGGTGGTGGTAGTAGTGGTGGTGGTGGTGGTGGTGGTAATAGTAGTATTAGTAGTGGTAGTAGTGGTGGTGGTGGTAATAGTAGTAGTGGTGGTGGTAGTAGTGGTGGTGGTGGTGGTGGTGGTAATAGTAGTAGTAGTAGTGGTGGTGGTGGTAATAGTAGTAGTAGTGGTGTTGGTGGTGGTAGTAGTAGTAGTAGTGGTAGTAGTAGTAGTAGTAGTGGTGGTGGTGGTGGTAATAGTAGTAGTAGTGGTGGTGGTGGTGGTAATAGTAGTATTAGTAGTGGTGGTGGTGGTGGTGGTGGTAATAGTAGAAGTAGTGGTGGTGGTGGTGGTAATAGTAGTAGTAGTGGTGGTGGTGGTGGTAATAGTAGAAGTAGTGGTGGTGGTAATAGTAGTAGTAGTAGTGGTGGTGTGGTGGTGGTAATAGTAGTAGTAGTAGTGGTGGTGGTGGTGGTGGTAATAGTAGTAGTAGTAGTAGTAGTGGTGGTGGTAATAGTAGAAGTAGTAATGGTGGTGGTGGTGGTGGTGGTAATAGTAGTAGTAGTAGTGGTGGTGGTGGTAATAGTAGAAGTAGTAATGGTGGTGGTGGTGGTGGTGGTAATAGTAGTAGTAGTAGTGGTGGTGGTGGTAATAGTAGTAGTAGTAGTGGTGGTGTGGTGGTGGTAATAGTAGTAGTAGTAGTGGTGGTGGTGATGGTGGTAATAGTAGTAGTAGTAGTGGTGGTGGTGGTGGTGGTGGTGGTAATAGTAGTAGTGGTGGTAATAGTAGTAGTGGTGGTGGTGGTAATATTAGTAGTAGTAGTGGTGGTGGTGGTGGTGGTAATAGTAGTAGTGGTGGTAGTGGTGGTGGTGGTAATAGTAGTAGTGGTGGTAATAGTAGTAGTGGTGGTGGTGGTGGTAATAGTAGTCGTAGTAGTGGTGATAGTAGTGGTGGTGGTGGTAACAGTAGTGGTAGTAATAGTAGTAGTGGTGGTGGTGGTGATGGTGGTGGTGGTGGTAGTAGTAGTAGTAGTGGTGGTGGTGGTGGTAATAGTAGTGGTTGTAATAGTAGTAGTAGTAGTAGTGGTGGTGGTGGTAATAGTAGTGGTTGTAATAGTAGTAGTAGTACTGGTGGTGGTGGTAATAGTAGTGGTAGTATTAGATAGGTAGAGACTCTATACAGTATTATTTGTGTATAGTGATAGTAGCATTAGATAGGTAGCGACTCCATAAAGTATTATCCGTGTATAGTACTAGTAGTATTAGATAGGGGGAGGTTGCATACAGTATTATTAGTGTATAGTGATAGTAATAGTAGCATTAGATATGTGGAGGTTGCATACAGTATTATTAGTGTATAGTGATAGTGATAGTAGTATTAGAGAGGTAGAGACTATACAGTATTATTAGTGTATAGTGATAGTAATAGTAGTATTAGATAGGTGGAGACTATACAGTATTATTAGTGTATAGTGATAGTAATAGTAGTATTAGATAGGGGGAGACTATACAGTATTATTAGTGTATAGTGATAGTAGTATATATTAGGAGATGGTGTGTGGCTCAGTTGGTAGAGCATGGTGTTTGCAATGCCAGGGTTGTGGATTCGATTCCCACGGGGGACCAGTACGGAAAAAAATGTATGAAATGTATGCATTCACTACTGTAAGTCGCTCTGGATAAGAGCGTCTGCTAAATGACTAAAATGTAAATGTAAGTATTAGATAGGTAGAGACTATACAGTATTATTGGTGTATAGTGATAGTGATAGTAGTATTAGATAGGTAGAGACTATACAGTATTATTAGTGTATAGTGATAGTAATAGTAGTATTAGATAGGTAGACTGTATACTGTATTATTAGTGTATAGTGATAGTAATAGTAGTATTAGATAGGTAGAGACTATACAGTATTATTAGTGTATAGTGATAGTAATAGTAGTATTAGATAGGTAGACTGTATACTGTATTATTAGTGTATAGTGATAGTAATAGTAGTATTAGATAGGTAGACTGTATACTGTATTATTAGTGTATAGTGATAGTAATAGTAGTATTAGATAGGTAGAGACTATACTGTATTATTAGTGTATAGTGATAGTAATAGTAGTATTAGATAGGTAGACTGTATACTGTATTATTAGTGTATAGTGATAGTAATAGTAGTATTAGATAGGTAGACTGTATACTGTATTATTAGTGTATAGTGATAGTAATAGTAGTATTAGATAGGTAGACTGTATACAGTATTATTAGTGTATAGTACTAGTAGTATTAGATAGGTAGACTGTATACTGTATTATTAGTGTATAGTGATAGTAATAGTAGTATTAGATAGGTAGAGACTATACTGTATTATTAGTGTATAGTGATAGTAATAGTAGTATTAGATAGGTGGAGGTTGCATACAGTATTATTAGTGTATAGTGATAGTAATAGTAGTATTAGATAGGTAGAGACTATACAGTATTATTAGTGTATAGTGATAGTAATAGTAGTATTAGATAGGTAGAGATTCTATACAGTATTATTAGTGTATAGTGATAGTAATAGTAGTAGTAGTAGTAGTAGTAGTATTAGATAGGTGGAGGCTCCATACCTGGACACGGACCTCAAGGAGGTTGACCTTCATGGCCAGGAGCTCCCGGCTGTAGATGTCAGGGTAGTGGGACTTCTCAAAGGCCTTCTCCAACTCATGGAGCTGGAAGGTGGTGAAGGTGGTGCGGTTGCGCCGGTGCTTCTTCTTAGGGTGGTCCTTCTTTGGAGGCTCAGGGGACTTTTCCCCGCTGTCCACCCCCTTCTGGAGGTCTCCCAGGTCCCCGTCACACTTGTCCCTGGAGAAAAGGCCTGAATCTGAAGGGAGACAGTAGAACAGGAGAGACGTGTATGTTTAGGTCTTCTTGCGCTCGGTTCCTTCGGCAGTGCCCAGTTCTACTTACCAAAAGCGACCTAATATGCAGCTCTCTCTACGGGTGATTTCATAGTCCCATGGGGATAGATGCCACCTGTTAAACCTGAGTGTCCTCATGTGCCCCGGGAATGGACAGCTCTAATCTACACCAAGACTGTACTTGTCCTCTGCACCGCATCTTTTCTAAGAAAACAGGGTGAGGTTGAAGCCCTACTACACATGGCTGATGGATGATAGAAAACAGGGTGAGGTTGAAGCCTCATTACACATGGCTGATGGATGGTAGAAAACAAGGTGAGGTTGAAGCCCCATTACACATGGCTGATGGATGGTAGAAAACAGGGTGAGGTTGAAGCCACATTACACATGGCTGATGGATGATAGAAAACAGGGTGAGGTTGAAGCCCCTCTACACATGGCTGATGGATGGTAGAAAACAGGGTGAGGTTGAAGCCACATTACACATGGCTGATGGATGGTAGAAAACAGGGTGAGGTTGAAGCCACATTACACATGGCTGATGGATGGTAGAAAACAGGGTGAGGTTGAAGCCCCACTACACATGGCTGATGGATGGTAGATTTAATCAAAGCTTGTTAAA
Organism: Salmo trutta; assembly: GCF_901001165.1. Classification (NCBI taxonomy): domain Eukaryota; kingdom Metazoa; phylum Chordata; class Actinopteri; order Salmoniformes; family Salmonidae; genus Salmo; species Salmo trutta. The sequence goes on along the minus strand of NC_042961.1, from coordinate 1,214,216 downwards.
TAATTAATCCAAATCAATTGAGGCTCAAGATTATCATCAGATCGTTGACTTGGTAACAAACATGTGAGGCAGGAAAAGTGGTCTCCTTAAGTCCCTATGCTGTAATGTTACAGTAATAGAGGGTTATAATGTTATGTAATGTTCTAATAAACAAGGATTGTTCAGGAACAAATACTTGGTACACCAGTCCCTTATTCATCCCAGCCAGGCCTACTTAGTCAGTCAGTCGATATCCAACCTGCTATATCTTATCCAAGCCTGGTCCTAGATCTGGTGTGTAAAGGTAGAAACGTTAACTTCAACATTGTAGCTATACTCTAGTGATAAACTGTAGTCTCTGAATCTTGAGAAAATGACAATCCAAGCACAGTGTGCTTTCAACTGTCCCTGCCTTTCCTCCTGGATGAGGTCAGCACCGTATGCTTTCAACTGTCCCTGCCTTTCCTCCTGGATGAGGTCAGCACCGTATGCTTTCAACTGTCCCTGCCTTTCCTCCTGGATGAGGTCAGCACAGTGTGCTTTCAACTGTCCCTGCCTTTCCTCCTGGATGAGGTCAGCACCGTATGCTTTCAACTGTCCCTGCCTTTCCTGCTGGATGAGGTCAGCACAGTGTGCTTTCAACTGTCCCTGCCTTTCCTCCTGGATGAGGTCAGCACCGTATGCTTTCAACTGTCCCTGCCTTTCCTCCTGGATGAGGTTAGCACCGTATGCTTTCAACTGTCCCTGCCTTTCCTCCTGGATGAGGTCAGCACCGTATGCTTTCAACTGTCCCTGCCTATCCTCCTGGATGAGGTCAGCACCGTATGCTTTCAACTGTCCCTGCCTTTAGTCCTGGATGAGGTCAGCACCGTATGCTTTCAACTGTCCCTGCCTTTAGTCCTGGATGAGGTCAGCACCGTATGCTTTCAACTGTCCCTGCCTTTAGTCCTGGATGAGGTCAGCACCGTATGCTTTCAACTATCTCTGCCTTTCCTCCTGGATGAGGTCAGCACCATATGCTTTCAACTGTCCTTGCCTTTCCTCCTGGATGAGGTCAGCACCGTATGCTTTCAACTGTCCCTGCCTTTCCTCCTGGATGAGGTCAGCACCGTATGCTTTCAACTGTCCCTGCCTTTCCTCCTGGATGAGGTCAGCACCGTATGCTTTCAACTGTCCCTGCCTTTCCTCCTGGATGAGGTCAGCACGGTATGCTTTCAACTGTCCTTGCCTTTAGTCCTGGATGAGGTCAGCACCGTATGCTTTCAACTGTCCCTGCCTTTCCTCCTGGATGAGGTTAGCACCGTATGCTTTCAACTGTCCCTGCCTTTCCTCCTGGATGAGGTCAGCACCGTATGCTTTCAACTGTCCCTGCCTTTCCTCCTGGATGAGGTCAGCACCGTATGCTTTCAACTGTCCCTGCCTTTCCTCCTGGATGAGGTCAGCACCGTATGCTTTCAACTGTCCCTGCCTTTCCTCCTGGATGAGGTCAGCACCGTATGCTTTCAACTGTCCTTGCCTTTCCTCCTGGATGAGGTCAGCACCGTATGCTTTCAACTATCTCTGCCTTTCCTCCTGGATGAGGTCAGCACCATATGCTTTCAACTGTCCTTGCCTTTCCTCCTGGATGAGGTCAGCACCGTATGCTTTCAACTGTCCCTGCCTTTCCTCCTGGATGAGGTCAGCACCGTATGCTTTCAACTATCTCTGCCTTTCCTCCTGGATGAGGTCAGCACCGTATGCTTTCAACTGTCCCTGCCTTTAGTCCTGGATGAGGTCAGCACCGTATGCTTTCAACTGTCCCTGCCTTTAGTCCTGGATGAGGTCAGCACCGTATGCTTTCAACTGTCCCTGCCTTTAGTCCTGGATGAGGTCAGCACCATATGCTTTCAACTGTCCTTGCCTTTAGTCCTGGATGAGGTCAGCACCGTATGCTTTCAACTATCTCTGCCTTTCCTCCTGGATGAGGTCAGCACCGTATGCTTTCAACTGTCCTTGCCTTTAGTCCTGGATGAGGTCAGCACCGTATGCTTTCAACTGTCCTTGCCTTTAGTCCTGGATGAGGTCAGCACCGTATGCTTTCAACTGTCCCTGCCTTTAGTCCTGGATGAGGTCAGCACCGTATGCTTTCAACTGTCCTTGCCTTTAGTCCTGGATGAGGTCAGCACCGTATGCTTTCAACTGTCCTTGCCTTTAGTCCTGGATGAGGTCAGCACCGTATGCTTTCAACTATCTCTGCCTTTCCTCCTGGATGAGGTCAGCACCGTATGCTTTCAACTATCTCTGCCTTTCCTCCTGGATGAGGTCAGCACCGTATGCTTTCAACTATCTCTGCCTTTCCTCCTGGATGAGGTCAGCACCGTATGCTTTCAACTATCTCTGCCTTTCCTCCTGGATGAGGTCAGCACCGTATGCTTTCAACTGTCCCTGCCTTTAGTCCTGGATGAGGTCAGCACCGTATGCTTTCAACTGTCCCTGCCTTTAGTCCTGGATGAGGTCAGCACCGTATGCTTTCAACTGTCCCTGCCTTTAGTCCTGGATGAGGTCAGCACCGTATGCTTTCAACTGTCCTTGCCTTTAGTCCTGGATGAGGTCAGCACCGTATGCTTTCAACTATCTCTGCCTTTCCTCCTGGATGAGGTCAGCACCGTATGCTTTCAACTATCTCTGCCTTTCCTCCTGGATGAGGTCAGCACCGTATGCTTTCAACTATCATTGCCTTTCCTCCTGGATGAGGTCAGCACCGTATGCTTTCAACTGTCCCTGCCTTTAGTCCTGGATGAAGTAATCTAAGTAAACATTGTGACTACTCATTTTACTGTGGAGAAGTGAAAGTCTTGGATATAAGTCTTAGATTGTTTTGGTCATACTCTTATATGAACTGCTATTTTACTGATGTTGTTGCTGTATATGTTATAGATGTTTATGAGCAGTTATTAGCGCCTATGTTGTGCATTATAATGCATTATGCATGTCTCATAAGAGGATATTCATAAGAAGTGTTGTTTTTTTATTTTATTTAACCTTTATTTAACTAGGCAAGTCAGTTAGGAACAAATTCTTATTTACAATGACAGTCTAGGAACAGTGGGTTAACTGCCTTGTTCAGGGGCAGAACGACAGATTTTTACCTTGTCAGCTCAGGGATTTGATCTAGCAACCTTTCGGTTACTGGCCCAACTCTCTAGGCTACCTGCCACCCTTTACCTTGTCTTCATGTAATAAACAACATCACCTAATCAATCAATGAATGAACCTATAAATCAATAACAACCATGGTACTGACCGTGAAAGGCAGAGTGCTGGGTGCTGTCCTCCAGGCTGGCCAGGTATCTGCAGGGGTCTGACTGGCCCTGCTTCCCCTGGTGGTCCTCCAGGCCCTCAGTGTCCACTTCATGGGTCCGTTCAGACCCTACGGGAGTGAGCAGGGGGTACTGGTCCTTACTGAAGCCCAGGATCAGGTTAGTGCTGTAGAGCCGGCCTCCTCCGCTAGACCCTCCTCCCTTCACCATATCATGGTAGTTGTCTAGTGACAGGCAGCTATCGTCCATCATTCCCAAGGTATCCATTGACAAATATGTCCAAGAAAAGAAGGATGCTGTCAAAGAGCACTTTGATGGGGGATGCAGATCTGTCTGTCCTTGGACTTCCTGTCAGTCTGCAAAACAGGGAAAGTTATATACATTGATCTCATGAACACAGGGTTTTGCAGAACGGTTCTGTTGTGAAAGTGCATATGTGCCACTTGCATATGCCTCTTGTTAATATTGTGTCGTAGCCCTTTCCTGCAGTCGAATGACAAGAAATGCCGTCTAGTGGCCTCAAGGGTGGAATGTTATTAATATTTTTCATAATTAGTCAACATATATATTTTTTTTACGCATCGAAAATCCAGTGTTTTTATGTGGAAACGGTTTTTTATATTTCAGTCTTCTGTGATGTATATAAAGTGTAATATTGGGATGCAAACTCAAAATGTAATACATTCCAACTCTATATCTGACATGGTACAGGTGTCTTCCTTTTTTTAAACCCATAACCATGTGTGTGAGGTTTTATACTTTTGTTTCAAAGTAGATTTGTTTAAGACTACCAAGAACCACTGTGTGACAATGATTTAGCCCACTGCAGTAAAAGGTTATGCAATGACATATTGGTTGTAATGCATATTACTACAGTAACAATGAATTTCCCTTCAGTTGGAAAACGTTTGGGTGTATTTGACGCTGATATGAACAATTCACATCTGGTACTACTTGACATTTATTCATTATGTTCAATGCATGAAGGAACCTGGACTTATTTCTATGTCTGTCCTTGTCACATGTGCACCAGTTCGCATTAACATACAGTATGTCTTTCATAAAACAATGTAAATTTGCCAGTTAGTTAAAAAATCTGATCTGAAATGATCAACATGTGTTTGCCAAATCACATGTTATGTGTAGCTACAGTATCTACATTTATCAACAAGACCAAATCATATGTTATGTATAGCTACAGTATCTACATTTATCAACAAGACCAAATCATATGTTATGTACAGCTACAGTATCTACATTTATCAACAAGACCAAATCATATGTTATGTACAGCTACAGTATCTACATTTATCAACAAGACCAAATCATATGTTATGTACAGCTACAGTATCTACATTTATCAACAAGACCAAATCATATGTTATGTACAGCTACAGTATCTACATTTATCAACAAGACCAAATCACATGTTATGTATAGCTACAGTATCTACATTTATCAACAAGACCAAATCATATGTTATGTATAGCTACAGTATCTACATTTATCAACAAGACCAAATCATATGTTATGTACAGCTACAGTATCTACATTTATCAACAAGACCAATAAAGTATAGAATGGACCTGTTGAAAGATGAAACAGTAAATCTTCTTTAACCCTTGAAACACGGGTCTATTAATAAACACTGTAGTTACTTTCCCCCCAAAAAAACTTCTAAATCTGTCTTTGATTGTAATTTATTTTTAAAGGAGAGACAATAGATTCATTCAAATGAAGTATCCTATACCTTTTGCCATTGGAAAAACAGGCCGCATTGAAATTAAATGAAGAATAATTTTAACAATAATGATATCTGAAACAACAAATAGTAGTTGTAACAAAGTGGTAGTAGTACTATCAAGTCAAAATAAACAGCAATAATAACAGTAGCAGCATGTGTAAATGTACTTACCTCTATCCAGGTAACTTACAGTACACACTTCCTCTTCCAATGCTGAGCCGTGCATTGTGCTTCCTCTATCTGACAAGATGGGAGTTCTGGTAGCAGTGCACCTACTCCTCCCAACCAGCTAAGTCCTTGAAAGTCTGCAAGCATATAAGTGAGCAATGTAATAAGTATTGAAATTCTCTGTAACAAGGCAATGGAGTTCCTCCCTCTTTTGGCTCCCTGCCCTAATCTTGTGGCCCAGGTGGAGTAGGCAAGGTCAACACTGTAGCTCCTAAGCCCTACAGGTGTGTCATCTTCATTTGACCAGTTTCTCACAGCAGGAAAATATTCCTGCATCAACAGGAAATGTGAATTATTATGTGGATTATAATGAACGGACATTTTTGTAAGGGTTGATAAAAAATGTTGTTAGTGTAAATCAAGTCTGACATTTTAAAGTAGAAATTACAAACTTTGGTAGCCTCTTTAAATGTTGACTAAAGTACAAGTTTGCATTTCCTGCTGTGCAGTGACCAAATTAAGATAGCACATACAGTCAGGTCCAAAATTATTGGCACCCTTGATAAAGATTATCAAAAAAGACAGTACAAAATAACAATAAAAATACTGAGCTAAATGATATATACAAAAGTATGCAGACACACCTTCAAATTAGTGGATTCGGCTATTTCAGCCAAACACGTTGCTGACAGATGTATAAAATCAAGCACACAGCCATGCAATCTCCATAGACAAACATTGGCAGTAGAATGGCCTTACTGAAGAGCTCAGTGACTTTCAACGTTGCACCATCATAAGATGCCACGTTTCCAACAAGTCAGTTCGTCACATTTCTGCACCTGCTAGAGCTGCCTCGGTCAACTGTGTTGTTATTGTGAAGTGGAAATGCTAAGGAGCAACAACGGCTCAGCGAGTAGCACGTAAAAATCGTCTGTCCTCGGTTGCAACACTCACTACAGAGTTGCAAACTGTCTCTGGAAGCAACATCAGCTGCAACACTCACTACAGAGTTGCAAACTGTCTCTGGAAGCAACATCAGCACAATAACGGTTCGTCGGGAGCTTCATGAAATAGGTTTCCATAGTTGAGCAGCCACACACAAGCCTAATATCACCATGTGCAATGTCAAGTGTCGTCTGGAGAGGTGTAAAGCTCGCTGCCATTGGACTCTGGAGCAGTGAAAAAACATTCTCTGGAGTGATGCGTCACGCTTCACCATCTGGCAGTCCGACGGACGTGTCTGGGTTTGGCAGGTGCCAGGATAACTCTACCTACCCCAATGCATAGTGCCAACTGTAAAGTGGTCTGGGGCTGTTTTTCATGGTTCAGGCTAGGCCCCTTAATTCCAGTGAAGGGAAATCTTAATGCTACAGCATACAATGACATTCTAGACGATTCTGTGTGTAACTGATGTGAAATGGCTAGTTAGTTAGCGGTGGTGCGCGCTAATAGCGTTTCAATCGGTGACGTCACTCTCTCTGAGACTTGAAGTAGGGTTTCCCCTTTTGTGGCGCGATGGGTAACGTTGCTTCGTGGGGTGTCAGTTGTTGATGTGTGCAAGGGTCCCTGGTTCGAGCCCGGGTTGGGGCGAAGAGAGGGACGGAACCTACACTGTTACATGTGCTTCCAACTTTGTGGCAACAGTTTGGGGAAGGCCCTTTCCTGTTTCAGCATGACAATGCCCCTGTGCACAAACCGAGGTCCATACAGAAATGGTTTATCCAGATGGGTGTGGAAGAACTTGACTGGTCTGCACAGAGCCCTGACCTTAATCCCATCGAACACCTTTGGGATGAATTGGAACGCCGACTGTGAGCCAGGTCTAATCGTCCAACAACAGTGCCCGTCCTCACCAATGTGCTTGTGGCTGAATGGAAGCAAGTCCCCACAGCAATGTTCCAACATCTAGTGGAAAGCCTTCCCAGAAGAGTGGAGGCTGTTATAGCAGCAAAGGGGAAACCAACTCCATATTAATGCCCATGATTTTGGAATGAGATGTTTGGTCATGTGGTGTATATTGGAAGCAAAAGAATTGGAGAAATTATATTTTATACTAATACAATTGCTCGGAGAAAGACCTTTTGTTTAACATATAGTATAATTTCTTCCAAGAAGATAGTTATTGGCACCCCTGTTTTCAATAGCTTTCAGTACCTCACTTTGCGAGGATAATTTTTTATGAGATTGGACACATTGGGAGGAATCTTAAACAGAGGAGGCTGGTGGGAGGAGTTATAGGAGGACAGCCTTATTGTAATGGAATGGAATAAATGGACCAGAGTCAAACATGTGGTTTCCATGTGTTTGATCTTATTCCATTCCAGCTATTACAATGAGCCCGTCCTCCTATAGCTCCTCTCACCAGCCTCCACTGATCTTAGACCATTCCTCCATACAGAATCTTTCCCGATGCTTTATATCATTAGTCTGCACTTATGGACTGTCCTCTTCAATTCAAACCAACAGGTTATCAATGGGGTTAAAGTCCGGAGACCGAGATGGCAATGCTGATTTTGTGGTCAAATAACTATTTATTTGTGTATTTTGATGTGGGAGGGAGAGTGCTCTGTCCGTACACTCCACAACTTCACCCTTGATTAGAACTAGGCGCTCCTGGCAGGCCGCCGAGGCAGAGGAGAGAGTGCGTCATTAGTGTAGAAAAAGGAAAAGCTGGGACTGTCACTACGTAGCTCCTTTTCTAAGTTTCATTAAGGAATCTCTTTCTGAGAAACCGTAGCGGTAACCTGGCAAGCCCATTAGAAGTGGATGTGGGCGCTAAGCTCTGAGACATGATTTCTGACATGTTCACGTCTTAGACGGAACTCAGACATTTCCAACGTGCTACCTGGTTGTAGTTATACACCTGCCACGTTCCACCACTTTGCAAACCGGATTTTTGACTAGTACTTGAACGCAGCAGAAATACCTGGGTTGAATGTTGCATATGTAGGAGTATCGTGTTATTCACAACCCACGCTGTTCTCAGGGCAGCAGGGGCGGTTCTGGAGGGGGGGGGGGGGGCCCTGTGACAACAATTTTGGACCCCCTTGTGGCCCCCCTAAATGTGGAGTATGAAATAATCTTTACATAAAATTTTGCTATCGTTCTTTTTTTACATCCGTTATTAGACAGTGGCAACGCGGAACACTATGATTATGAACATGGTCTTTTGCCTGCTAATGCCTGCAATGCAGTGAAGAAAACAATGACAACAATGTCTAATGTAACTGGCCCCTCTAACAGTACAATTGGCCCCAGCTTGGCCCCCACAGTTGAAATGATCTACAACCGCCACTGCAGGGCAGGCATGCCGGTTTTGTCTAAAATAAGTGACTTTTTGCAGAGGTTAGGAGATCTTACACAGCAGGTTAGGATAATTCATGTGACAGGTTAGGATAATTAGGTTAATGTCAGGTAAAGGTTAGGATGAGCTAAACTTCTCCCTGAAGCGACTTGGAAATATCTAGTTACGATCAGGCCTGCCCTGAAAACACCCTCCGTTTCCACTAATGTGATTACGTGTGTACATAGCAGACCAGATGTACAGTGGATGATCCCAACACCTTAGCTCCTTAACCTCTTAGTCTACAGGCCATGGTACTACTGTACATTGCCACTAAGTGTTTCTAAGTAACTGTCTTAGTGGAATTGGTTTCCAATAAACAAGCGCTGTGGCTTTAGTGTTAGCAGTACTGGACAGAAGATCTAGGGTCTACAGAGACTTCACCAGGCACTGCATCAACGCTGCCAACCAGGTAGTTGGCATCCTGACCTGGGAGTACAGTATCTTTCTCTAACTGTACTACAGGAGCTGATTTGCTTTCCACACTAATAAATAAACACTGAAGGGATCAACATCTGATGTCTTGTTGATATGTTGTACAATTCATCTAAAAATCTGTCCATTTCTGGAAAAGAAGGTGGTAGACAGGTCCATTATGTAGCTGTAAATCATTTCAGTTTCAGATAGAAATGTGAGTTATAGATATGTCATTCCCATTTAAAGACAGTCTGGTAAACGGTAGATCCGTTCTGTGCATTTTACTTTCAGCTTCAAAACAGTTGAAAATACAATGTTTTAGGTTATTGAAAAGATATTTCACAACGGTTTAGGTGATATAATGATTCTCTAGAGTCTGCAGGGAATAGAGTCAATGAGATGCAAAACAAGACAAAAGGAGCGCTAAGGGTTTTATGGATTTAATGGTCTGGTTTAAAGGTGGTGATACACAGTACATACAAAAATACCTTTTCAAATACAACTTGTTGCCCTACAAAAACAACTGATAAATGACCTGTTAATTATTTCTCAAAAATCACAGAGAAAGTTGTTGAAAACAGAGTGGTGTAAAAGTCATTGAGAGCCTTAAGCTGCTAGAACAGATGATATAAAAATGGTACAAATACACACAAAGCAATAAGACAAAAAATATGAATGAAGAGAATACACCTGTTAAATACACAGCGTGCATCCCAAATAACACCCTATTCCCTATTTAGTGCACTACTCTTAACCAGAGCCCCATGTAGGGAATAGGGTGCCATTTGGGATGCAATCATGGATGCTTTCTGTACACCTAACCAGGGTAGAATGGAGAGAGATCACTGTTTAACGAGAGCAGGGCTTGTACTCAAAGGGTCTCAGAGCACCACTGCTGATCTACAGTCGGTTTTGCCGTTTAAATCATATTATAAACTGGGTGGTTCAAGCCCTGAATGCTGATTGGTTGACAGCCGTGGTTATACAAGACCGTGATGATTAGCTGACAGCCGTGGTATATAAGACCGTATACCACGGATATGACAAAACATTTATTTTTACTGCTCCAATTGCGTTGATAATCAGGTTATAATAGCAATAAAGCACCTTGGGGGTTTGTGATATATGGTCAATTTACCACGGCTAATGGCTGTATCCAGGCACTCAGTGTTGCGTCGTGCGTAAGAACAGCCCTTAGCCGTGGAATATTGGCCATATACCACACCCCCCTCATGCCTGATTGTTTAAAAACAAACATTACATAGACAAGGGGGACCTGATCCTAGATCAGCACTCGTACTCAGAGATGTTGTGAGTATGAGTCCTGAAATTTGATTTGAGAGGTCAACTCCTCGACCAGACTGCATCTGAAATTGCACCCTATTCCCTACATAGGGCACTTCTATTGACCAGGGCCGTTTAGGGCTCTGGTCAAAAGAAGTACACTACATGCAGAATTGGGTGCTATTTGGGACTCAACCGAGGATGACCCCCAGGAGACGCCATGTTTAAGAACCTCCACGGGAGGTGCAAAGGGTCAACACCCCACACTGAGGGAATTACAACACACACTCATGTACACCAACATCCTCACATACACACACCAGCAAAAGCTTGAAACCCTTTCCACAACACAAACCCAGTGGTGAACCACCTCACAACCATGACCCTGCTAACACAACCGTACAGTCCCTCATGTTTAGTACATTCCCTGGGGAACAGTAGCCTACCGCACGCAGGGTTGTGTTCCAACCCTACTATAAAACACCTGATTCTACTAATGATCTGCCCCTCAGTACCCTGGTTGGCTGAATCAGGTGTGTGAATCTAGTGCAGGGCAGGAGCAAAAACCTACAATACCCAGTAGGTCTCCAGGAGAGTTGGTTCTCTCTATCCTAGTGGGTGCCAAAGCTTGAGAGAGAGCATACAGGAGGTCCTGTTAACCAAGAGGAAGGGCTATACGCAGGAGGTCCTGTTAACCGACCTAGAGGAGGGGGGGGGAATATACGCAGGAGGTCCTGTTAACGGACCTAGAGGGGGGGAATATACGCAGGAGGTCCTGTTAACTGACCTAGAGGGGGGACGACATGCAGGAGGTCCTGTTAACCAAGAGGAAGGGATATACGCAGGAGGTCCTGTTAACCAAGAGGAAGGGATATACGCAGGAGGTCCTGTTAACCAAGAGGAAGGGATATACGCAGGAGGTCCTGTTAACTGACCTAGAGGGGGGGGGGGGACATACGCAGGAGGTCCTGTTAACCAAGAGGGGGGGACATACAGGAAGAAAAAAGGGAGGTACTATCTGAACTTGTCCAAAAGGAATGCTCATTTTAGGTTTCTGTTGCAAAACATTTTCATATGTTGGGCCCAAATGAACACAACCCAGGTTGCTGAGTCTACTGGGTGGGAAGGCTGAGATTGGCTATCAAGGTCACGTTGTGATGCGGTTGACAAACAGTGGGGGGGACAATACATTTTTTAAACATTTTTTTTTTTCATTTTAGATCATAAAACTATAACAGCTGTATGGAAAGACTAAAGGTCTGTGATACTTTTTTTTCTTTTTTTAAAGACGAGCTATGTACAATAAACTACACCTACTGTAGAAGTCTTCCATTTGTCAAAACATTAGGATGGTACAGACCGGTGTAGTAGCAAGCATCGACACGTTAAGGCCATTTAAAACACAACTACACAGAGTAAGAGGGGGAAATTTACAAAAATAAATAAATCCAACTCTTCTCCAACCCAATCTTAAATCAGCATTTTCATTTCTGCTTCAGGCTCAACTGGGAAGGACCATAGAAACAGAGATTACATTTTTTGGGGAACAAGGGACTGTCGTTGCCCATCGTCCAGTGACAGGGTGGGGTGAGTGGGAGAGTTAAAAATCGGGCTTCCTCACTAGGTTTTACCACAGTAGTCTTGATTTTGGATCTCAGGTCTGGAGCTAGTCAGTGTTGTAGGTCCTGGCCTCGTGAAGGAGGGGGTTTGGGAGGGGGGGTGTTACCTGGGGTTACCTGTGCCTGTTGAGGGCTAGTCTGATGGAGTTCTTAACCACCCGCTGGTGGTTACTGCTGGGGAGGGGGGAGGTCACATCTGGCAGCTCCATACTGGGAAGTCTCTGAGGATGGACACACACATGAAGAGAGAAATAAAAGCAGACATGTGCACACATTATGAGATTTCAAATCAACTACTAATTTGAAGACTGCTTTCATGCATTCTAGCTAATAAAAATCAGTTAAGTACCTGTGTTCTTGATGTGTCGATAGTTGGAATAGGCATAGCCTTTACCCCACCAAGACTTTCCTGTTAAGAGAAAAACATTTTTTTTAATGAAATGCAATAATCGACAGACATAAAATCTCTGAATAATGTGAGGTGTGTATTTCTAGAGTTCAGTTGGTGTTCGGAGTGCAGTGGGTTGAAAGAAGAGTACTCACGACGTTCACTCCGTCCCCTTGCTCCTGGCCGTCGCTAGATAGAGGGAACGGCTCCTTGAATGCAGAGTCATCACCGGACACCAGCTGGAGAGAGAGTGAGAGAAAGTCAGACTGACAACATCATGACCTCATTAACCTAAAAACGTTTTCCACCAAAAAAATGTATATTTATACAGCTCCAGTGAGACAATAGTGAAAAGGGTGATTAATAAGTGCATCAACGGCGTCGTCCCCACACTGGCCGTACGTACATGTTCCAACCAGAAGCCATGGATTACAGGCATTCCATGACTCTTCCAAATGAAAAATTGATCACTCTAGCTAAAGGCTAGAGCTGCCGCTTTCAAGGAGCGGTACACTAATCTGGAAGCTTAAATTAAATCCTGTTACGACCTCCAACAAGCCATTAAACAGGTTATGCGGCAATACAGGAATAAGATTGAATCCTACTACGCTGGCTCTGATGCTGGTGGGATGTGTCAGGGCTTGCAAACTATCATGGATTACAAAGGGAAACCCAGCCGCAAGCTGCCCAGCAACGTGAGCCTACCAGAAGAGCTAAATGCCTTTTATGCTCGCTTCCGAGGCAAGCAACACTGAGCCATGCATGAGAGAACCTGGACTCGGCCTACACGCTGAACTCAGCTACTGTCTTATCTATCCTGTTGCCTAGTCACTATACTGCTTTCTATATGTACATAGTTACTTCCTGTATATAGCCATGTTATTACCTGCTACTTCCTGTATATAGCCATGTTATTACCTGCTACTTCCTGTATATAGCCATGTTATTTTTACTCATTGTTATCCACTTTGTATTTATTCCTCATGTCACTATTTCTATATTTGATCTTTAACTCTGCGTTTTTGGAAAATAAGTCGTAAGAAAGCATTTCACTGTTAGTCTACGAAGCATTTGACAGGATTTAGTCTGGATGTGGAGGATAGCCCTGGACATATCCATCCAGGGACCACTCCCTCTCCTCACCAGATCTGCAGTGTCTCGTATCCTCTTGGGGGATCCGTCCTGTGTGGGGGAGTGAGGTCTCTTGGCTGCAGCGGTGGCTCCGTTCTGGTTCTGCTCTGTCGGGCTGGTGGTATCTCTAGAGGAGTCCAGGCAGGGTACAACGCTCCTGCCTACTACTGTAGGAATGGTGCTGCCTGCTGGAGAACTCACCTGGGGGTGAAAAACCCAATGAGTGATACAACACAACATGAATGTTCAGTGTCAAATCACAAAGTGGCATTCACACCAACAAAGGACATTTGTCCTTTTTTAATTGGGTATTGTGTGGGGCTGTCGTGTGCATTTCTTGAATCCCGTTAACAGGGAGGGGGGGGGGTAAAACAGGGGTTCTCACCACTTTGACTCCGTCCCCTTGCTCCCTGCCGTCGCCAGACGGAGGGTATGGCTCCTTGAAGGTCAAGACATCAGCCAGCTGTACACAAAGGACAGAGACAATAAGAGATCACCATGACCAGTGCACATTGACTCCTGTCAGTTTGGACAGAAACATTGTTTTCTACAGGAGCTCCAGCAAACCTGCAATATACTTTTCCATGTAGAGGTTCTGTTGAGTAATCTAGATGTAACCTGTGTTCTGGGGAGTCGGTGGATTCATTTTACAATACAAATTCAACTCACCGGCTCTGCACCGTCTTTCAGTCTCTTGGACTGATCCTCCAGTGTAGGGGAGTGGAGTCTGTTGGCTCCGTTCTGGTTCTGCTCTGTAGAGCTGGTGCTGCCAGGGAGAGAGACCACGCTCCTACCCACTACTGTAGGAATGGTTCTACCGACTGGGCCCGTTGGGGCAGAGGGCTTGGACTCTATAGGGAGAGAGGGGGAAAGATGAGGTTAGGAGAAAGAGAAGGCAAGGGAGAAAGAGAGAGACAGAAATGAGGTAAAAAAGAGCGACGGCGGAGAGGGGGAGTGAGAGAACGATTGAGAGGGAGACAGGTTAATAACCCAATCAACCACATTTCAACATTCCTTTAGTGCAATTTTTCACAGCAGTGACTTTCAACAACACTAGTATGTAGACCATGTATATCTGAGAGGAGAGAAGAACGCTGGACACTCACTTGATCCAATGACGGGGATGGACAAACCCTGCTCCTGATTGGTCCTGGGTGGAGAGACGTCTGGCACTGAGGAGCTGATCTCCACAAACAGAGAGACTGGCGGCTTGGGGGGTGTCAAACTGCACGGGACAGAACGACAAGAGGAAGAGCGTTATATTCACAATTACACTATTAAGTTAAACATGTTATGATGACCTGAAACAAGGAACATGAAATAATAAAAATATACATTTCATTTATTTTATTCATTTTGTCAATTGTGGAAAGAAAATGTATAAATATGTATCATGGAATAAATAATAGGGGGGGGGACTAAAACTTCTAGTGTCAAATGGTACCATTATGTTAAGTAGTGATGAGGTACACAAGCATAAACTACATGTGATAGATCTTCTGCTGTAGCCTTGAACATATTATAAACTGGGTGGCTCGAGTCCTGAATGCTGATTGGTTGACACACTGTGGTATATCCCACCGTATACCACGGGTATGACAAAACATGTATTTTTACTGCTCTAATTACATTGGTAACCAGTTTATAATAGCAATAAGGCACCTCAGGGGTTTGTGGTATATGGCCAATATACCACAGCTAATGGCTGTATCCAGACACTCCACTTTATGTCGTGCTTAAGAACAGCCCTTAGCCGTGGCATATTGGCCATATAGCACACCCTTTTGTGCCTTATTGCTTAATTCTACAAGTGTCCCTGGTTCTTCCCTGTTCTATGTGAGGTGTACCCACCTGTCGTCTGTGTCTGAGGCGGCCGGCCTGGACGGCTTGCAGACGGAGCTGGGCGAGCTGAAGGGAGTCCCGGAGTCTGAGTCTCTGGAACTGTCCAGCTGACTGCCATCAAGAGAGGAACGCTTGGAACTCCCGCCGTTGGAGTTACGGTTCAGCTCCACTATGCTCTGTAGTGAGGGGGAGTGGTGAGGGGGAGTGGTGAGGGGGAGTGGTGAGGGGGAGTGGTGAGGGGGAGTGGTGAGGGGGAGTGGTGAGGGGGAGTGGTGAGGGGGAGTGGTGAGGGGGAGTGGTGAGGGGGAGTGGTGAGGGGGAGTGGGGGAAAGATGGGTGTGGAAAGGAGGAAGCGAGAGGGACAAGGAGAGAACAAAAACTTAGCACAAAGCCAATCACAAGATGATGATTTGTTCAAATGCATTTCTTAAATAAATATATGTCTAAACTACACATTGGCTTTTCTCAATATCCCCTCCTCTCCTGGCCCCCTTTTCAAAACGCATTGAGAACAAGGGCCGAGGGGAGGGCCCTTGAAATACGGTTGAGAAGTAGACCAGGAATGAAAGGAATAGAGCCTCTGCCTGAAGAGAGCATCCATCCTACCCTCTTCTTCCTCTGCACCAGCTCAACAGGAAGGTACTGGTGGAGCTGCTTCTTCTTCACGTGCGTTGCTTCGATCTTCATCCCATCCTTCAGCATGTTGATGTTGTTGGCCTGCCTGTAAACTGCAGAAAGGGGTCATGGGACATGGAGTCATTTAGAGTTCCCTCTACCAACATAGACAGATCTAAAAGGGACAGTTTACTCAAATTATTAAATTACACATTGGTTTCCTTAGCATATAAGCGGTCTATGGACACAATTTGACAGCAATTCATGCGTTGGTTTTGTTTCCCTGGCACCGTTTCCACATGCTAACGTTTTAGCATTTGTGGCACAAATCCCATTCAAGTCATGGGACCGCTATTAGCATTTTTCACACATGTTCAAATCATCCAAAAGTATCTAGAATGATTGTGAAGCTCAACGAAGTCACTTAAAGATGATTTGAACATGATGCGCCAAAAATGCTAATATCAGTCCCATGACTTGAATAGGATTTGTGCCACAAATGCTAAAACGTGAGCATGTGGAAACAGTGCCAGAGGAAACTAAACCAAAGCATGGACTGTTGTCAGCAGTCTGTTACAGCCTAAGGAAACCAATACATCATTTGGTAATTTGGGTGAACTAACCGTGTGAGTTCAGGCCTGGTTTAGATCTTATATGTCGGAAAGATATCAGTTTGTCTCTGTGAATGGTTTGTCCTCTGACAAATAAATTGTAAATTTCGGTGTTCCTCAAGGTTCCGTTTTAGGACCACTATTGTTTTCAATATATATTTTACCTCTTGGGGATGTCATTCGAAAACATAATGTTAAATTTCACTGCTATGCGGACGACACACAGCTGTACATTTCAATGAAACATGGTAAAGCCCCAAAACTGCCCTCGCTAGAAGCCTGTGTTTCAGACATAAAGAAGTGGATGGCTGCAAACTTTCTACTTTTAAACTCGGACAAAACAGAGATGCTTGTTCTAGGTCCCAAGAAACAAAGAGATCTTCTGTTGAATCTGACAATTAATCTGGATGGTTGTACAGTCGTCTCAAATAAAACTGAAGGACCTCGGCGTTACTCTGGACCCTGATCTCTCTTTTGAAGAACATATCAAGCCTGTTTCAAGGACAGCTTTTTTCCATCTACGTAACATTGCAAAAATCAGAAACTTTCTGTCCAAAAATGATGCAGAAAAATTTATCCATGCTTTTGTTACTTCTAGGCTGGACTACTGCAATGCTCTACTTTCCGGCTACCCGAATAAAGCACTAAACAAACTTCAGTTAGTGCTAAATACGGCTGCTAGAATCCTGACTAGAACCAATAAATTTGATCATATTACTCCAGTGCTAGCCTCCCTACACTGGCTTCCTGTTAAGGCAAGGGCTGATTTCAAGGTTTTACTGCTAACCTACAAAGCATTACATGGGCTTGCTCCTACCTATCTTTCCGATTTGGTCCTGCCGTACATACCTACACGTACACTACGGTCACAAGACGCAGGCCTCCTAATTGTCCCTAGAATTTCTAAGCAAACGGCTGGAGGTAGGGCTTTCTCCTATAGAGCTCCATTTTTATGGAATGGTCTGCCTACCCATGTGAGAGACGCAGACTCAGTCTCAACCTTTAAGTCTTTACTGAAGACTTATCTCTTCAGTAGGTCCAATGATTAAGTATAGTCTGGCCCAGGAGTGTGAAGGTAAACGGAAAGGCTGGAGCAACGAACCGCCCTTGCTGTCGCTGCCTTGCCGGTTCCCCTCTCTCCACTGGGATTCTCTGCCTCTAACCCTATTACAGGGGCTGAGTCACTGGCTTACTGGTGTTCTTCCATGCCGTCCATGGGAGGGGTGCGTCACTTGAGTGGGTTTAGTCACTGACGTGGTCTTCCTGTCTGGGTTGGCGCCCCCCCCCCTTGGGTTGTGCCATGGCGGAGATCTTTGTGGGCTATACTCGGCCTCGTCTTAGGACGGTAAGTTGGTGGTTGGAGACATCCCTCTAGTGGTGTGGGGGCTGTGCTTTGGCAAAGTGGGTGGGGTTATATCCTGCCTGTTTGGCCCTGTCCGGGGGTATCATCGGATGGGGCCACAGTGTCTTCTGATCCCTCCTGTCTCAGCCTCCAGTATTTATGCTGCAGTAGTTTATGTGTCGGGGGGCTAGGGTCAGTCTGTTACATCTGGAGTATTTCTCGTCTTATCCGGTGTCCTGTGGGAATTTAAATATGCTCTGTCTAATTCTCTCGGAGGACCTGAGCCCTAGGACCATGCCTCAGGACTACCTGGCATGATGACTCTTTGCTGTCCCCAGTCCACCTGGCCATGCTGCTGCTCCAGTTTCAACTGTTCTGCCTGCGGCTATGGAACCCTGACCTGTTCACCGGACGTGCTTGTTGCACCCTCGACAACTACTATGATTATTATTATTTGACCATGCTGGTCATTTACGAACATTTTAACATCTTGACCATGTTCTGTTATAATATCCACCCGGCACAGCCAGAAGAGGACTGGCCACCCCTCATAGCCTGGTTCCTCTCTAGGTTTCTTCCTAGGTTTTTTGGCCTTTCTAGGGAGTTTTTCCTAGGGAGTTGTTCCTAGCCACCGTGCTTCTTTCACATGCATTGCTTGCTGTTTGGGGTTTTAGGCTGGGTTTCTGTACAGCACTTTGAGATATCAGCTGATGTACGAAGGGCTATATAAATACATTTGATTTGATTTGTGGTATTACCTGTATCTGTGAAGGACTGGATGTCGTAGGTCAGGTCGATGTTGACGCTCTCTGCGTTCTCCACTTTCTTGAAGATGATCCCAATGAACCACATGGAGACAAACTCGTTCCTTTTGGAAGACAACACAAATATCAGCTGGGTACATGGAGACAAACTGGTTCCTACTGAAAGACCCACCACTAACATCAGCTGGGTACATTTGTCTGACATTTATCAAACATCTAAAAATGCTTCAATCTGATCATTCAAGACAGACAAGTTCCAAATGGTCTCCATGTGATCCCTGGTGGTAGCTTGAGTCAGTTCGTCCTGTGGGGTGTCTTACTAAAAAACAAACACCCTTGACTGCTTTGCACTAGCACTTCTACTAGCACCGGCTTTGCTTGTCGCTACTTTGAGGGAAAATGTAGTTACTATGACTAAGATGTGGTTGACTCACGAGGCTACCTTAAGATCAATCCAATAACTAAGTCGCTATGGATAAGAGTGTTTGCTAAATGACTAAAATGTATATTTAAAAACACTAACTAGCGTTAGCGCAAATGAAGCAGATACCCATAGCCTTCCAGTCATTGTGCCAATTCTAGTGAGCAATTGCACTAGCGCTAATTAGCAACTTCCTTCAAACTGCACGCAAAATGATATTCACGAGTTCATCTGACTATGCGGAAGTAGACAAAGGGCCTCAGTGCCAAAACCTCAAAGTATTCCTTTAAGTGAAATCTCCACCTACGCGGGGCACAAGGCCATGAAAATTGATTTTTTAAACAAGGTTTCCGTCTTGTGCCCTAATGAACACAACCCCAATATTTCTGGTGCCTTCAAACTTCACAAAAAGGTGTGGAGTCTAGAGACTCACTCGCTACAGCTCTCCTTGTTCCCGGGGAAGGACGTGGGGCTGACGTGTGCCAGGGTGATGTACTCGTTCCTCTCCAGGTTCCCCACCAGGACACGGATCTTAGACTCCACCAGACCGATCCTAGAGGGAGAGGAACAGACTGGAGGTTCATAACATTACTGGGGTCAGAGACATATATTTACAGTTGGGCCACCTTTCAGAATGGACGCCTTGTTAGCACCTTCGAGCATTACATTTATCCATTCATGACGAGAATTTGGAATCTCGTACAAAGCATTGTTTAAATTTCTGAAAATGTTGTGGACGGCTATTGGTCAATATACCCATTGGAGATAACACTGCTGTCATAGAATGTAGTGTGCCTTCAGAAAGTATTCACACCGCTGGACTTTTCCCACATTTTATTGTGTTACAGCCGGAATTTAAAATGGATTAAATTGAGATTTTGTGCAACTGGCCTACACACAACACCTATAAAGTCAAAGTGGAATGACTTAAGCAAATAAGCAAGGTTTTCCAATGCCTCGCAAAGGGCACCTATTGGTAGATCGGTTTTTAAAAAAGCAGACATTGAATATCCATTTGAGAATGAAGTTATTATACTTTGGATGGTGTATCAAAACATTCAGTCACTACAAAGATACAGACGTCCTTCCTAACTCAGTTGCTAGAGAGGAAGGAACCCGCTCAGGGATTTGACAATGAGCTAGAATAGTCACACCTGATTTCACCTACTCCCGCCTGCCTTCCATCTTTGAGGACATGTATTTCCATTGTTAGATCAGTCACTCGACTATCTTGTCAATATAATAGAAAAGCTTTGCTTTTAGCGGTTTGACTTGTTTGCCATGGGTAAGATGCTAAACAGATCTTAAAAGGACCTTAGGAGTGCCACGTTCCCATATAAAACACTTACCATTCTAATTGGTTTTCTTCTGTGGATGCACTGGCAGTCAGAACAATATAATGCCTGTTAAAGACAAAACATAAATTGGCATGCAAATAAACAACCTTTCAACATTTAAAATACATTAAAAAATAAATAAACAGGGAAATAAACATTGAAATATATAAATACGTACTTGTACTTGAGGAAAAAGTTGGGCGGCTGGAACAGTTTGGACCAGTCGGTTTTCCCCTGAAGGATGTCATCTGTGACACTGAGACCTGTTGGTGGAAGACATTTAGTCATCTCTTGTGGACAGACGCATGTAACATAGGATGGCATCATAGCGTCCGTCATCAGAATGTGGGACGCAACGATTAACGAGGAACTTCCTTCCGGTTGCACAGATCCCCCCCTGATCATTTGGACAAATCAGGACTTCACAACTTCCGGATTTCAGAAGTGGAAGGGACATTTGGCCATTGCTTTCCTGAGAGAGTCTCTGTTTATGGGGGGGTGGAGAATTCTCTAGGCTGGTTAGAGTCTCCTATCATACAGACGCCCCCAGAACATAACCAAACATCTGACACAATTACACAAGATTCTACTTCTAGGTTTCCCAGATGAGACCTTTAGAATGAACGCCATGTTCTATGAACAGAGTCCTACAGGACCACTATACAGAACCAGCACAAAGCACTCCTCACTGCACAGTGTAATAATATGATGTAAAAGAAAGCATTTTGAGATGAATCCTGCTGCAAATATAGGGAGAAATATTGATTTATTTTTTTGCAATTTAGCAGACACATTTATCCAAAGCAACTCGCAGTCACATCTGCCTACATATTTATGTATTGGTGGCCTGATCTAGGATCAGTTTAGCCTTTTAGCTCATAATGAACATGATAATATGGATGGGGGATGGGGCCTGATCCTAGATCAGCCAGGTTATGGTCAGGAGTTAGGTACCCACCGTATTTGAACTCCTCACTCATGATGGTGCGTGTGGAAGTGGAGACGTTGTAGGTGGAGTTCTGCTGGGGGTAGGCTGGCGTGATGATGGGCATCAGGTGGTACCTGTCTGACGGGTTCACCTGGAAACGGGTAGAGAGGAGAGTTGGCACAGGGCAAGAGCAGCTTTATCCCCCACATACACACACAGCATGTAAGCATTTTATCAACTTGTTTTGTTCATCCCATATATTTCTTGTGGAATTTGTGCATCTTGAACACACACACACAAACTCAACAGCAGACACCTACTCGTGGATCCCAAACAGGTAGATTCAGATTGCTGTCTTCAGGCTGTTTCAAAAGCACAGGATTCGGCCATTCCCTACAGAACAGATTGAGTGAATTGATAGACTATCAAAACAATGGAGATTTCAAAGCAACAATATTTCTTTATCATAGTGGGTCATCAAACTCATCAGGAGCCATATCATCATCACCCATTTAAACTAATCTGGAGCCATATCACCATCACCCATTTAAACTAATCAGGAGCCATATCATCATCACCCATTTAAACTAATCTGGAGCCATATCACCATCACCCATTTAAACTAATCAGGAGCCATATCATCATCACCCATTTAAACTAATCAGGAGCCATATCATCATCACCCATTTAAACTAATCTGGAGCCATTTAATCATCACCCATTTAAACTAATCAGGAGCCATTTAATCATCACCCATTTAAACTAATCAGGAGCCATATCATCATCACCCATTTAAACTAATCAGGAGCCATTTCATCATCACCCATTTAAACTAATCAGGAGCCATTTAATCATCACCCATTTAAACTAATCAGGAGCCATTTAATCATCACCCATTTAAACTAATCAGGGCCCATACTCACACAGTGCCTCAGATAAGAGCTGATCTAGAGTCAGGTCTCCCTTATACATTGTAATTAAAAAAAAGGCACAATCCTAGATGAGTTCTCCTGCTCTGAGATGCTTTGTGAGTACTGGATGTGGAATGTAAAGCGAGGGTATGGGGCTCCTTGTGTACCATTTGGAGAAGACGAGGAAGAACTTGTGTACGAGAGTGGCAGCCACAGCGTTGGGGTAGAGCTGGCAGGTCCTGGCTACCAGCATGGCCCAGGAGACTCCACCCAGGAAGCCCAACATGTTGGAGTAGATCCCACGGCCTGGGGGACAGGGAGGGGGGCACAGGGGTAATCATATAGGCCATTTACCAGATGCTTTATTGCAAAGCAACTAACATTCATGTGTGGATAAAATGTGTTAACAAATGGGTCATATTCAGTAGGTTCAAAACAGAAAAGACCAGTCAGAAAAGACCAGTCAGAAAAGACCAGTCAGAAAAGACCAGTCAGAAAAGACCAGTCAGAAAAGACCAGTCAGAAAAGACCAGCCAGAAAAGACCAGCCAGAAAAGAGGGAAGTACTACGATCTGAACTACTTGTACAATAAAAAAGCTCAATTTAGTTTCCAGTCTTAAAATATATCTAGAAATGTTACGTGTGCCTTAATGAACACATCCCCGGTCACACAGCACCCTACAGCCCATCATCCCCGGTCACACAGCACCCTACAGCCCATCATCCCCGGTCACACAGCGCCCTACAGCCCATCATCCCCGGGCACACAGCGCCCTACAGCCCATCATCCCCAGTCACACAGCGCCCTACAGCCCATCATCCCCGGGCACACAGCGCCCTACAGCCCATCATCCCCGGTCACACAGCGCCCTACAGCCCATCATCCCCAGTCACACAGCGCCCTACAGCCCATCATCCCCAGTCACACAGCGCCCTACAGCCCATCATCCCCAGTCACACAGCGCCCTACAGCCCACCATCCCCAGTCACACAGCGCCCTACAGCCCACCATCCCCAGTCACACAGCGCCCTACAGCCCACCATCCCCAGTCACACAGCGCCCTACAGCCCACCATCCCCAGTCACACAGCACCCTACAGCCCACCATCCCCAGTCACACAGCGCCCTACAGCCCATCATCCCCGGTCACACAGCGCCCTACAGCCCATCATCCCCGGTCACACAGCGCCCTACAGCCCATCATCCCCGGTCACACAGCGCCCTACAGCCCATCATCCCCGGTCACACAGCGCCCTACAGCCCATCATCCCCGGTCACACAGCGCCCTACAGCCCATCATCCCCGGTCACACAGCGCCCTACAGCCCATCATCCCCGGTCACACAGCGCCCTACAGCCCATCATCCCCGGTCACACAGCGCCCTACAGCCCATCATCCCCAGTCACACAGCGCCCTACAGCCCATCATCCCCGGTCACACAGCGCCCTACAGCCCATCATCCCCGGTCACACAGCGCCCTACAGCCCATCATCCCCGGTCACACAGCGCCCTACAGCCCATCATCCCCGGTCACACAGCGCCCTACAGCCCATCATCCCCAGTCACACAGCGCCCTACAGCCCATCATCCCCGGTCACACAGCGCCCTACAGCCCATCATCCCCGGTCACACAGCGCCCTACAGCCCATCATCCCCGGTCACACAGCGCCCTACAGCCCATCATCCCCGGTCACACAGCGCCCTACAGCCCATCATCCCCGGTCACACAGCGCCCTACAGCCCATCATCCCCGGTCACACAGCGCCCTACAGCCCACCATCCCCGGTCATCATACATTACAGTCTATATTATTAAATGGGAGATATTAAATGACCTCAATACCCTAAAATATTAAATGGGAGATATTGATGACAAATATATATGACATTCTATTCTAGGTGCTGACTCACGTTTGGCCCACAGCTTGATGGCCCTCAGGGTTAGTCTGAAGTTCTCCTTGTTTGGTACCAAGTACAGGATCTCATCTGTCACTCTGCAGCCTGGAGGAGGAGGAGAGAAGAAACCACTAGTCTCAGAACAAGAGTAAAGGGAGGGAGGTTAGTTCCACACTGATGTCATTCCAAAGCTGGTGCTGTAGTTGGGTAACAGAGTTGAACATGACTACAGATATGGTGTATGGTGTTACACTACAACATCATAGTTTAACATGACTACAGATATGGGTACCATGTACGTAGTACCATATATTACTATGTACTAGGTTATATGTAGTACCAAGTATTACTATGTACTAGGTTCTATGTAGTACCATGTATTACTATGTCCTAGTACTATGTAGTACCAGGTATTACTACATACTAGTACTGTACTATGTTCTAAGGAGTACCATGTAATATTCCTATGTACAGTGCCTTCAGAAAGTATTCATGCCCTCACCCCCCCCTATCTGAGATATCTACTGCAGCCATCATCCTCCACATACAACACCTGTTCTGCCAGTCACATTCTGTTAAAGGTCACAAAAGCACACATCTTTTTAGTTCACTGCAGCGAGCGACTGGAACGAGCTGCAAAAAACACGTAAACTGGACAGTTTTATCTCAATCTCTTCATTCAAAAGACTCAATCATGGACTCTTACTGACAGTTGTGGCTGCTTTGTGTGATGTATTGTTCCCTCTACCTTCTTGCCCTTTGTGTTGTCTGTGCCCAAAAATGTTTGTACCATGTTGTGTTGCTACCATGCTGTGTTATGTGTTGCTGCCTTGCTATGTTGTTGTCATGTTGTTGACATACTATGTTGTGGTCTAAGGTATCTCTTTATGTAGTGTTGTGTTGCCTCTTGTCGTGATGTGTGTTTTGTCATATATACACACTACCGTTCAAAAATTCAGGGTCACCTCAATGTCCTTGTTTTAAAAAAGCAAATGTTTTGTCCATTAAAATAACATCAAAACGCCTCAAGTCCTCAACTGGCAGCTTCATTAAATAGTACCCGCAAAACACCAGTCTCAACAGTGAAGAGGCGACTCCGGGATGCAAAGAAAAAGTGGCAAAGAAAAAGCCATCTCTGCCAAGAAGGCCAGCATCCCGGAGTCGCCTCGTCACCTTTGAGGTTGAGACTGGTGTTTTGGCAATTTCTACAATGGAATAGCCTTCATTTCACAGAACAAGAATAGACTGACGAGTTTCAGAAGAAAGTTCTTTGTTTCTGGCCATTTTGAGCCTATAATCAAACCCAGAAATGCTGATGCTCCAGATAGTCAACTAGTCTAAAGAAGGCCAGTTTTATTGCTTCTTTAATCAGAACTACAGTTTTCAGCTGTGCTAACATAATTGCAAAAGGGTTTTCTAATGATGAACTAGCCTTTTAAAATGATAAACTTGGATTAGCTAACACAACGTGCCATTGGAACACAGGAGTGATGGTTGCTGATAATGGGCCTCTTTACACCTATGTAGATAGATATTCCATTAAAAAAAAAAAATCTGCCGTTTCCAGCTACAATAGTCATTTACAACATTAACAATGTCTACACTGTATTTCTGATCAATTTGATGTTATTCTAAACGGACATTTCCAAGTGACCCCAAACTGGTAGGCCGTCATCGTAAATAAGAATGTGTATTTTTGATCAGTATATTACTATTAATGGATTCTATTAAAATGTAACATGTTTCAAGTTAAACTGTAGTTTCTATCCTGTTTAGTGAATGATTACTGTGAGTATTAATGGAGTTCAGGACATGAAACTGTATGCTCATTTAGACAGGTTGACCTAATCAGAGAAGAGGAAATTGCCTATGATCAGAGAGCAGGGTCAGACCCAGGACAATGAAGATGGACAGGGTGTGATTCTGACTATCTGGCTAAACAAAGAGAGGACCATGGACATTCCACAGGAGAAAGGAGGGAAACTCATCAGGATTACAAAATGTATAGCTGGGGAGGTGACACCTACAAGGAGGGAAGACTACAAGATGTTTTGTGAACTTTCTAAATGTATGTACTCAGCTGATGGCATTCTTGGTAATAAACACTTGAAACTTCTCTTGAGCTTTTAGTCTCAATTCCTTATTGCAAAGAGGTTGCAATAGCATTTTTCTCTCTCTTTTTAAAAAAAACACTATTCTCTACCTACTAAGTCCTGTGTGGCTTAGTAGGTAGAGAATAGTGCTTGGACGCCAAGGGTTGTGGGTACAATTCCTGTGTAAAACGTATGATTGCATAAGTTGCTTTGGATAAAAGCATCTGCTAAATGTCATGTATTATTATTACTACAAGTACCATAGGAAGAGAGCATTAGTTCCACAGGAAGAGAGCATTAGTACCATTGAGGCTGCGGATGCAGCGGATGTCCAGGTTCCTCAGGTGGGAGTCTCCTCTCAGATCCAGGTTGTCTGGGATGGACTGCAGAGCCAGCCGCGCAAACAGCAGGTCAATCTGCCCGGCAACAAGACAGAGCAGGTACACTTTAATTACACTGGGCTCAAATTCACAAAGTCTAAGAAGAAGTGCAGATCTAGGATCAGGTGGGAGCACCCGCTAATTCTGTAGGACTTTTTTAAAAAGCCACACATGATCCTAGATCAGTACTCTTATTGACGGTTTGTGAATTCTAAAATGTTGGGAGTACAATACTACTTATAGTCTGTATCTACTACAGGATATTGTGATTTTGGGTGTTGATTAAATAGTGATTATGTTATAATTATGTTTAGTATAGCTACCTATGCATTATGTTCAAATATGCGGAAAAATTCACGCAATCTTGGGTCTGGCAGCTTGTTTCTGACCATGCGTATCATAAACCTCTCATTTCCAGGGTCTGTTCTTATCTTCAAGACTGTGTTGAGGTTGATCTAAAGCCTGACCTGGGTTCTGTTCTAGTTCAATGTGAACGTCAATGTGTTGGATGTGACTGTTGAATGAATGTGTTCGCTCCGTCGTTAAAGATTTGGGTTGGTGAAAATCCACTCTGATGGTATACCCATCTCACAGAGTGTTGAAATCCACTCTGATGGTATACCCATCTCACAGAGTGTTGAAATCCACTCTGATGGTATACCCATCTCACAGAGTGTTGAAATCCACTCTGATGGTATACCCATCTCACAGAGTGTTGAAATCCACTCTGATGGTATACCCATCTCACAGAGTGTTGAAATCCACTCTGATGGTATACCCATCTCACAGAGTGTTGAAATCCCCTCTGATGGTATACCCATCTCACACAGTGTTGAAATCCACTCTGATGGTATACCCATCTCACAGAGTGTTGAAATCCACTCTGATGGTATACCCATCTCACAGAGTGTTGAAATCCCCTCTGATGGTATACCCATCTCACAGAGTGTTGAAATCCACTCTGATGGTATACCCATCTCACAGAGTGTTGAAATCCACTCTGATGGTATACCCATCTCACAGAGTGTTGAAATCCACTCTGATGGTATACCCATCTCACAGAGTGTTGAAATCCCCTCTGATGGTATACCCATCTCACAGAGTGTTGAAATCCACTCTGATGGTATACCCATCTCACAGAGTGTTGAAATAGACACCATTTGTACATCCAAGACCCCTTTACCTCGATGCCGTCAAACTTGAATTTGATCACAGGTACAAAGGCATCCTCCACCGCCTGAAAGAAGTACATCATGTTTAAAGCAATTTGACAGGCCAAGTCGAAGGTACAGCAGGACAGACAGATGATAGCCATAATATACATTAAGAAAATATATTGTAGACTGGCTATTCTAGTGGTCATGCCTCAGGCTCCATCACATTTACAGTGTCAACGTAGGTTACAATCCGGCCTACTGCCTTTTGACACAATCGCTCTTAAATTTTTCCTACACTGTCATCCTCTCGCACACTGTTCAATAAAATATGAGATTCCTTGTTTTTTTAAACTATACGAATATTATCCTGAGAATGTTTTATTTTTTTTAACCTCACCCGTAGGTCTTTGATCTCTTCGTGCAGTTTGAGCTTTGCAAAGAATGAGTCGAAGAAGTCTGTCCTCTCCACGTGTCGCGGCGATACACACAAGGCATCAATATCCGCCCCTGCAACACAAACATGCACACACAAAACTTAGCTAAACCTCTGACAGCACACAACAGGTGTCTCATGCAGACATGCACGTGTTCTCTTTAAGAGTCAGGATAGGTCTTTACCTTTAGTGTGAACTCCAAGCCGGTAAGACCCAAAGGTGAAGATCTTTCCCCCTACATTGGTTATCGCCGATGGTGGGAGGTTCTGAGGGGAATTAACGTCAATATCACTCAGCATGTTTACACATCATTCTCCCATTGATATCATAGCAGAGTAGGAATGATTTGCTCTCTGTAAAGCAACCACTGATGCACACACAGTTCAGTCATCGTTGTTCTTCAAGGAACCTACCTTTGTTTCACTTATCTCGGCAATCCATTCCTTGACAAATGTATTCAATTTCCCAAGAACTGCGAGTCTGTGGGAAGTAGCATAACGTCAATCAATTCACCTGTCCACTACGAAACCCAGCATATCCCAAACACACATATGAAAAGAACCTAAACCTACAACTCTTTAACCTGGAAAACATTTAAGCAAAACAAAGGGCATCTAAATTAACAAATACCACTCAACTTCAACCAGCTCCTGTATTCACTGAAAGTCTCAGAGCGCGAGTGCGATTGATACAGTATCAGTTTTATGTTTTAATGAATAAGATTATACGGAGGGGGGGGGGGGGGGGCCTGATCCTAGATCAGCATGCTTCCTCTGAGACACTTTTTGAATATGGGCCCAGGCGTGGGTTAAGTCTGACAAAGACCTCCGGGTGGAAACATTGCACAATAAAAAATACAAATTAACTATGGGAGTATTCATCCGTGTGGAGGCATCTTTTGCTTTATTTCATGAGAACGCCATCTCACCTGTGGTTGAGTTCGTCCTCATCCTCAAACACCCCAAAGGGTTTCATGGCCTCGCTGAGCTTCTGTGTGTACTGATGGTCCACCTCCCTGGGGAAGGCCATGCTAATGGACGAGGTAATGCCATAGTGTTTCTGAGGCTGCTGCCCGCCATGCATACTGTTACTGTTCCTGTACAAGTCAACACAGAGAGGAGGAAGAGTATGTTATAGATATGATAGATGTCCTGTTGAATTGTTCAAAGTTGTTTGCACTACATATACTTCAGTCTAGCCGACTAAACGCAACAGGGAAGGAAGTTTCTGATGAACTCCACCAAAGGAGTTGAGCAGACCAGGTTTTGTGGAATTCAGCCCTGACTACATTGATTCACCTGAGGTCAATACTTTTTCTTGAGCATTCTGTTAATTAGTTATCACGTAGCTACCTAAACGTTAGCAATCAATGTGTTGTTTTGTTTCCCCAAGCCACCCATTTACTCTACAGCGAGCTACATGGCATAAACAATATTTGCATTTGAAGAGCCATCCTATGTTTAGTTCACTCAAAGGGTGAAAATCAAACACACAAAGACACAAACCGTGGACTAACTTAAAGTTACTTTGATGGTGCTTCATTCATTTCCGATTCATTGAGCTGGTCTGGATAGATTTAGCACAAATAGGTAACTAACGAGGTCAATACCTGTCTGACATGACGCCGGCGTCAGCTCCAAATGACCGGTTATTGGTCACTACACAGACAGGGATGTTTACAACAAAATAAGCCAGCCAGCTAATGTTAGCGCATGTGTAAGCAAGTTAGTTAACGTTGGCTATTAAGTCGGGTAGCTAGCACACGTTAACGACCATACATCTATATGACCATCTTGCTATGAACAGGAACTAAAAGGCTCTAACGTTAACGTCGTTAGCTAACAAGTTAGCTAGCTAACGTTACCTAGCGCTGATTATAAACTAAATACCGTTAATCAACAATTAGCTAGATAACGTTAGCTAACTACAATGAAATACAAACAACGACATATAAAAACCCATCGAGTCATCAAGCTACTTTAGAAATATATATGATGTCGAGTAGCAAGTTAGCAAAGTTAACAGATGCACCAAATAGCTAGGCCTTTGTTAGCTGCGCTAACTCCTTCAGGCTCGCATTGTTGTGATGATAGCCGTTCGTTAGCAACTAGCTAGCTAACAGTGTTAGCCTAGCTAGCTAACGTTAGATATTCTATCATATTTCTACAACAACACACATATTGAAGAGTGAGCAACATTACGTCTTAAGCGTGTGTGCAACTTACGCTGACATTTCTTTCATGACCCACCGATAACTTTCTCTTTTCCTTAGAACAAACTTATAGAAAACATGTAAACTCAGCCAGCAGCAGCCCCGACCCTATTTATAACAATAGCTAGTTAGTTACACTCCAATATGGCGCTCAAGCCGTCTCTGTATCCCGACAAGCTTTGCGCAGTGAGATTCTGTCGTCATTTCCGGTCATAAATCCATAAACAGACACAGTGACTTTTTTTTGTGTACTTACTTTGATTTTCCACAATAAAATGATGTATACGATAGTTATACTCACTACCCACCGTATGAGTATAGAACTTGTTCATCAATAATCCAGTGAGTTTTTGAGGGAACAGTTTGAAAAAGCCATGTAAACAAATGTGTCAAATGACATTATTTTGTTATAATAAAGTGTATGATTCCATGCTACTGCAGTGTATGAGGATGGCGTGGGGCCTGGTCTTCATTAAGTTTGTGAGCATACTACAGTATTTGAAATGACTGTAGTGACAAAGACTGTATTTTAAAAGACTGTAACACCTAGCGTTTGTGAGCATTCTACTGCGTCTTCCCTTTTGTGGCATAGGTTGCATCTAGTGGCAGCGATGAGATCACGTCCAGTGTGCT
The DNA here is from genome assembly GCF_901001165.1 of Salmo trutta. Lineage (NCBI taxonomy): Eukaryota > Metazoa > Chordata > Actinopteri > Salmoniformes > Salmonidae > Salmo > Salmo trutta. The sequence goes on along the minus strand of NC_042961.1, from coordinate 1,183,269 downwards.
TACATGGTGTTGGGGAAACATTCTCACTGTACTTGGGGCTATGTGCGCTGGGATATTTCTTAAGAGACGGAATACTGTAAAATGTATGTAAGTGGTTAGAGCATTGGGCCAGTAACCGAAAGGTTGCGAGATCAAATCCCAGAGCTAATGTAACAGTGTAGGTTCCGTCCCTCTCTTCGCCCCAACCCGGGCTTGAACCAGGGACCCTTGCACACATCAACAACTGACACCCCACGAAGCATTCAAGTCTCAGAGCGAGTGACGTCACTGATTGAAATGCTATTAGCGCGCACTACCGCTAACTAACTAGCCATTTCACATCGGTTACACTAACAAGGTAAAAATCTGTAGTTCTGAACAAGGCAGTTAACCCACTGTGCCTAGGCTGTCATTGTCAATAAGAATTTGTTCTTAACTGACTTGTCTAGTTAAACATTCTCCTTTTTTTAAATTTATTCTCCAGCTACATGATCATTTAGTGGGGTTCAACCACAAGGCCTCACAGACACCTTCCCTCTTCTGACAGAGCAATTCACCTTAGGTCTCCCAGACCATAGGCAAACTTGTTATTAGCCACTGCTGTAATAAAGTGAATCCTCCTGGGGTAGGTCATAGCCGGTGTATCAGATGGGGAGCTGTGAAACTCACTGCTCAGCCTGAAGTGTCTCCCCTTGTGCTGTTGAGGAAGGCCTTTTTCAATAGCTTGATGGGTTGGAATGCTTCAAGAGAAAAGTCAAGTGTGTTTGGGTGGGCAGAGATTCTTGGTTCAAGTCTCGGTATGAGCTGAATCAAGGGGAAGTGGTATTGGCTAAACTAGCAACATGATGTTCTTTACACTTGCTTACCTAGGCAGTTGGGGTTCAAACCAATTATGTATGGTTTTGAACCCACAGAAGTACACACCTTAGCTCACAGATCACTGCATCTGTACATAGCCCATCCAATTACCTCATCCCCATATTGTAATTTATTTATTTATTTTTTGGTCCTTTGCACCCCAGTATCTCTACTTGCACATTCATCTTCTGCACATTTATCACTCCAGTGTTTAATTGCTAAATTGTAATTACTTCGCCACTATGGCCTATTTATTGCCTTACCTTCCTAATCTTACCTCATTTGCACACACATATAGATTTATTTTCCTATTGTATTATTGACTGTACGTTTGTTTATTCCATGTGTAACTCTGTGTTGTTGTTTGTGTCGCACTGCTTTGCTTTATCTTGGCCAAGTCGCAGTTGTAAATGAGAACTTGTTCTCAACTGGCCTACCTGGTTAAATAAAGGTGAAATAAATAATATAAAATAAATAAAAGTTCTCAAGCCCACCTGTACAGTACATTGAATGGTATTTTTTTAAAGTAATAATTGTAGGGTCTATGTCAGAGATCAGTGTTTATGTTATTGTTTAGGATTGTGCATTGGCACCAATGTTCCCTCTAAACTGCGCACATGCGCGGACGTGCAGTAGCCCCGAGACTGCATTGCGTCTTCCCAGGACTGGCATGCAGAGTGCAGAGGAAATATCAGCCCACAGAGAGAAGCGCCTGACTGAAGTTCACTCAACTTTCTAGAGTTTTCCCTGTTAACACTATCAACGTTTCCCTTTACTGTGGCAATTGTGATTGAATCAACACAATATTAGCCACTTCAATGCAACATACTGAAATAAAACAAACTATGGAAGAGATTCTGTTGTAGGCAGAACACATCAGAGTACATGCACATGACAGAGCCGTAATCTACACAGACCATTGTGGCATAGCTAATCACATCTGCAGTAGGCCTATATGCAAATAGACTATTGTCATATATGGATCTGTGCCATTTACTTTGAACTGGACTGTGTTAACAGCTGTGGTCAAAGAAGCCACGTGCACGTTTTGTTCATATCCTTTGCTAGTTAGTGAGTTATTAACCCAGTTATAGATCATTAGTAGTCAACAATAGGGGAGTGATTACTAGTTAGTGAGTTATTAACCCAGTTATAGATCATTAGTAGTCAACAATAGGGGAGTGATTACTAGTTAGTTATTAACCCAGTTATAGATCATTAGTAGTCAACAATAGGAGAGTGATTACTAGTTAGTTAGTGAGTTATTAACCCAGTTATAGATCATTAGTAGTCAACAATAGGGGAGTGATTACTAGTTAGTTATTAACCCAGTTATAGATCATTAGTAGTCAACAATAGGGGAGTGATTGCTAGTTAGTTAGTGAGTTAGTTATTAGTCCAGTTATAGATCATTAGTAGTCAACAATAGGGGAGTGATTACTAGTTAGTGAGTTATTAACCCAGTTATAGATCATTAGTTGTCAACAATAGGGGAGTGATTACTAGTTAGTGAGTTATTAACCCAGTTATAGATCATTAGTTGTCAACAATAGGGGAGTGATTACTAGTTAGTTAGTGAGATATTAACCCAGTTATAGATCATTAGTAGTCAACAATAGGGGAGTGATTACTAGTTAGTTAGTGAGTTATTAACCCAGTTATAGATCATTAGTAGTCAACAATAGGGGAGTGATTACTAGTTAGTTATTAACCCAGTTATAGATCATTAGTAGTCAACAATAGGGGAGTGATTACTAGTTAGTGAGTTATTAACCCAGTTATAGATCATTAGTAGTCAGCAATAGGGGAGTGATTACTAGTTAGTGAGTTATTAACCCAGTTATAGATCATTAGTAGTCAACAATAGGGGAGTGATTACTAGTTAGTTAGTTAGTTATTAACCCAGTTATAGATCATTAGTAGTCAACAATAGGGGAGTGATTACTAGTTAGTTAGTTATTAACCCAGTTATAGATCATTAGTAGTCAACAATAGGGGAGTGATTACTAGTTAGTTATTAACCCAGTTATAGATCATTAGTAGTTAACAATAGGAGAGTGATTACTAGTTAGTGAGTTATTAACCCAGTTATAGATCATTAGTAGTCAACAATAGGGGAGTGATTGTTTCCTATAAGAGCACAAAACATGTACATTTCTAGACATCTCTGGAAAGCAAGTGATTCCACAATTGAACGTGAGTATGTCATAAATCTCTTTATTTTATTAGGAAAATCTTTCATCCACAAATCAAAATTTATGAAGAAAAAGCCCCTTTTCTTAATTTTTTTATCTGATTTGGAACAGTACGTAGAATCTTTAAAACGTATACAAAACAATATGTCAAAAAAATGTATTCGATATATGTCTGTATTTGATTTGATATAATAGTTTTTTTTATTTTTCTCTAATTTCTTTGGATTCCCTCTGGCTGTTATGTTATGTTATGTTTATGTTTTGCATGTTACTGTTTTTTACAACAAGTTAAATAAAGATTTGTGCAACAAAAAAAAACAAAAAATAAATAAATAAAATAAAATAAAACAAAATAAAAAAAATGTCAAATAAAGAGCTTTTTTTTGTCTTAAAGGGGCAGTGTTGTATTTTGAGACAGGATTGAATGGGCAGAGGGTAGCATAATTTGTTTGATTCATTCAATAATGGTATGGGAATAATAATGCATTTTATTTTGTTTTGTGGTTTCCTACATTAAACAACACAACATTTTCAGTCACCTTGTCTGAAGGTCAAGCCCTGCATTTTTTTTTCAAAAGTCTCATGGAATGTAGGCATTGAACACAACACATTGGCTGATGCTGTAGGCTGTATGATAGAACAGCTATTAAAATGTTATGGGATGCATTTTCTCCATTGTTTTTTTATGGTAGGCCACTCTGGTAGGTCTACATTATGATCAAATAGCCACAGGAGACTACTTGGCCTCTGGATTTGATACTTATTTTGTTATGTGGCATTTCTAGGAAGGAAAGAAGGATGAATGCCATCGGAAAGTATTCGAACACCCCGCCCCACCTCCGGAAGATGCCAAGACAGCCAGGGTGGTGACTTCCGTCTTGCTGAAGAAAGTTGTGCTGGGGAGGTTTGCTGGCTCCTGGGTTTTGCAAAATGGATAGCCAGGGAAGGAAAGTGGTGGTTTGTGACAATGGAACCGGGGTAAGTTTATGAGTTGAAAGCTGCATATGCCAGAGTTCTATTAATGCTGTATTTTTCCAAGGCAGAATGGCAGGAGAACATTTTTCTCTGAAACAGGAAGTGGATGATGTGTTGCTAGCGCTCTAACGTTAGCTAGTTAAGTCGGTGGGTAACGCTAGGCAGGAATGTCTGTCCGTTTTTACAATTATCTACCGCTGGCTAGCTATGTTGTCATCTTCCAATACATTCAATGAAAATCAATTTCACGGTGCAAAAATGAAATCGGCATGTTAGCTGGGTCAAACGATCTAATAGGTTTGAGCTTTCGTGTTAGTTAGCTGGCTAGCTAGTCTAGTTAGGTCGGCTAACTAGCGTTAACTAACTACATTTTCACTCAATGTTGATGTCGACAGGTTTTGAATGTTTTGTAAATTCACATTTTGTTTCTACTTGTCCCTATGCCTCACGTTATAACGACATAATTAGTTAAGCTAGTTAACGTTAACCATAACCCATGCCTGTGTGTTAATAACTAGCTGGCAACACCCGGTAGGATATCTAATATGTTTTTATGGAACGCTATAAAATAGTTGCATCTGGAAAATATCGTCAGGGCAGCGCTCCTCCTGATAACTGTTTCTAGGGATTCTGAGGTCCCTCCGTCATTTAGGACCTAGGTAGTAAAAATTGCTTACAGTACTCAGATCCTTCAAATCTGGACACACCAAAGGGGTCTCTTAGTGGTTGTTTTTGGACTGGACGTCTGACTCTCAGCAGTTTGAAGCGATTCTGGCATAGTGTGTATGCAGCTAAAAAGTGCTCACTGTGAAGGGCTGAAGAAATTAGTCAAGCGGAAGTGAGACTAGTTTCTTAACCACAGCTATGATTCCAAGATACACACACTGCACACATTCACTGTTAGGCTAGAGCTTGTGACCCTTACTCAAGCCTACTGAAGCGAATGTCACAAATGTTATCAGTAATTGCTTTCTGATGCCCGAAGAAGTGTGGACTATAATTTTGCCATAACTTAATCTCTCGTTACTTCTGGGTAACTGAGAGTAGTCATAATAACTAGGCTATTTTGCTTTGGGGAGTCAAATAAAGCCTTTTGTCTTTCACGTTTGCCTCATCTCTCCACATCCTCTCCACCCGTCCTCACTCTCTCTTCCTCCTTTCTTTTAATTCAAACCAGTCCAATACAAACAATATTTATTGACATGGAAGGAACAGACCAGTGTTGCCAGGGCAATATACAGTGTTAATATATATATTTCTGAATATATTATCTCTTTCTTGCTCTCTCTGTATCTTTATTTTGAATCCCCGTCCCCGCAGCAGGCCTTTTGGTAGGCCGACATTGTATATAAGAATTTGTTCTTAACTGACTTGCCTAGTAAAATATTTTAACTAAAGAAAATATATAAATATCTTTCACATATCTCTCTCTGTCTCTCCCTCAGTTTGTGAAGTGTGGCTATGCAGGCTCCAACTTCCCAGAGCACATCTTCCCTGCCTTGGTGGGCAGGCCAATCATTCGCTCCACAGCCAAAGTGGGAAACATTGAGATTAAGGTAATACTACTACGCTCCCCTCTCCTGTGCAACACTCCAACGTTGGTACAAAAGTTACCCCGACACAACTACCCTATTCCTGGACCAAGAAGCATGGACTAGGCTTAATCTAATCTGTCTGTCATACTGGCTCCCTGAGTCTAGTAACACCTATTTTAAAATGACATCCCTTCCTCTCTCTTCGTTTTACTGTCTGACTCTCTACTTTATGCTCCACCTCCATCACCTGTCATCACATGATGAAGTAGAATATTCAGAAGATGGTAAGTGGTGTGAATTCGTGGCTGGTGTGTGCAGGCCCATGCCCTCCCTGGTTGCCTGACAGGGAGAGAGAGTGATGCTGTGTTTTTTACTACATATATTACATTTTACATTTTAGTCATTTAGCAGACGCTCTTATCCAGAGCGACTTACAGTAGTGAATGCATACATTTCAATTCATTTCATACATTTTTTTTTCTCGTACTGGCCCCCCGTGGGAATCGAACCCACAACCCTGGCGTTGCAAACACCATTGCAAACACCATGCTCTACCAACTGAGCCACAGGGAAGTGTGGCTATGCAGGCTCCAACATAACTACTACATTTGGAGTGCCTTTTTTGTTGTTGTTTTCTATGTTTAATTTGTCTCTATTGTCTCTAATTTGTGTTTTATTTGGCTAAATAGTTGGCTAATTATAACATTTTAAGTACTTCTGTGGAGAAAAATGAATTCCTAATGACTAGGCAGACAGAAATCTAGCGATTTTTAAGAGTCCACTCATTTCACTGTTTTGCTGTTCCTGTTTTTCATCTCAAGTTAGTTTAGCAGAAGGAACTTGAATGCTACATGGCCTGTGTCTCAAATGACATCCTATTCCATATATAGGGTAAGCATACCTATTATGCCCACTTCCAGCTTTGGATTCAAATATATAATAAAAAACTAGCTTTATAATAAACTTTTTCCGCTGTTTATGTTTCAGCCATTTAATCTGGTTGTTATGTCAAAACAAATTTTATTCTTAGCCAATCAGATGTTTTATTATTAAGTTATTGACAGTTGTGTTGTGGCCAATTTCAAAGCGGAAGAAAAACTTTGGTGTTGAGTCAACCCTCAGATAACAAATTGTTCAGACATTTTTTGGTACCTCAGATAAGTGATCATACTTTCATGTAACATTAAGAAATGAATGTGCCTACATGCACATGCAATGGTGGAAAAAGTACTAAATTGTCATACTTGAGTAGAAGTAAATATACCTTAATAGAAAATGGCTCAAGTCACCTAGTAAAATACTACTTGAGTAAATAAATATACTTAAGTATTAAATGTTATTGCTAAAATATACTTAAGTATTAAAAGTAAAAGTATAAATCATTTCAAATCAGCAATGACTATAAACATTCTACCACAACAAAAAAATTTATTTTGGGGAAGCATATTAGATTGTGAGTTGGGACATATAGATTTTGTATGTGAACTACTTCTAAGACCCATACATTCAGCTGTTCCCAACTCACTTCACTCGCGCTAGAGGGATGCTGTCCCGGCTGGTGCTAGCTCATGTGCAGATCAAACCGCTGGTGCTAGCTCATGAGCAGGTCAAACCTCTGGTGCTAGCTCATGTGCAGATCAAACCGCTGGTGCTAGCTCATGAGCAGGTCAAACCTCTGGTGCTAGCTCGTGCAGATCAAACCGCTGGTGCTAGCTCATGTGCAGATCAAACCCCTGGTGCTAGCTCATGTGCAGATCAAACCGCTGGTGCTAGCTCATGTGCAGATCAAACCGCTGGTGCTAGCTCATGTGCAGATCAAACCGCTGGTGCTAGCTCATGTGCTGATCAAACCCCTGGTGCTAGCTCATGTGCAGATCAAACCGCTGGTGCTAGCTCATGTGCAGATCAAACCGCTGGTGCTAGCTCATGTGCAGATCAAACTGCTGGTGCTAGCTCATGTGCTGGTGCTAGCTCATGTGCAGATCAAATCCCTGGTGCTAGCTCATGTGCAGATCAAACCGCTGGTGCTAGCTCATGTGCAGATCAAACCGCTGGTGCTAGCTCATGTGCAGATCAAATCCCTGGTGCTAGCTCATGTGCAGATCAAACCGCTGGTGCTAGCTCATGTGCAGATCAAACCGCTGGTGCTAGCTCATGTGCTGGTGCTAGCTCATGTGCAGATCAAACCCCTGGTGCTAGCTCATGTGCAGATCAAACCGCTGGTGCTAGCTCATGTGCAGATCAAACCCCTGGTGCTAGCTCATGTGCAGATCAAATCCCTGGTGCTAGCTCATGTGCAGATCAAACCGCTGGTGCTAGCTCATGTGCAGATCAAACCGCTGGTGCTAGCTCATGTGCAGATCAAACCGCTGGTGCTAGCTCATGTGCAGATCAAACCGCTGGAACGGTGATTTAAGGTGTTTACATGTTCTAATAATTTGAAAGATTTCTCAGAAAACAAGGTGTTTTAATTAGCATATGCTTACTTTGATTTTGAAACACATGGGGATAGTGTTGATATCCCTAATAATCAATGAACATGAGCATAACTGTCTTTTGTCGTCATTTAAGTTGATTACAACACAAAAACTACAGTTATGCATATTGTGCATCTAACCCTGGTGCCTTTACCAAGATTAGAAACCTCTGTACTCTCTCCAAGATGTTTGGAGTGGACAGGTAGTGATTGATGCACAGAGAGAAGAAGAAGATCACTATTGGGCGACTACTGGTGCATTTTTGGCTGGGGTCATTGTCATATTGTGATTCTGTTTTATGGTCCCCCACCTGTACCTTTTGTAATACAACAGTAGAGAGAGATTTTAAACTACAACAGTAGAGAGAGATTTTAAACTGTCTTAAGATATGGTGTAGGAAGACAAGTTGAACTTATTAACAACAATAGCAGTACAGCAAATGTGAATCAGCTTTCAGAGAATGAATTGAAAGTTGTGTGTTTGATGTTGTTTTCATGGCTGTTGATCTGCAGAACAGACAGGATGGAAGCAGCAGGTCTTCATTGAAAACACATGGCACTGCCAGATGGGGGCTCCTTCAGTGCCAAAACACACACTGTATCAACTGTTTCTCTAACCTGGTCCTAGATCTGTTTGTCCCAAACCATTGACCATAGCAGTTGGCACAAGTCAAGACATTACAAACAGATCTGGGACCAGGCTACGGTTTCGACACTTATTGTGTCAAGTAGCTTCCGTAGGCACAGTTTTCTAGTCTGCACTGATGACAGTCAGGCTCAGTGTATGCCAGTGAAATAGGAAACATTGTACTGTGTGACTAACACTTGGCTAACCTATCATGTAGTGATTCCCAATGCTGGGTTTGCATGTAACTGCCTGAGCCTTGCTCAAATGAGACTGAATCTGAACTTGACATGCATGCAGATTTTCAGGCAAACCTCCCATTGACGTCAATGAATGATCCATGTAAGTTACTTGCACGTTTCTCAAGTTTAGGATTGTGCCCATTGTGAAATTCGACAAAAGAGTGCGCTGTTCAGATAAGGAACAGGTTTTAAGAGTGAATGCATGGAAACATGCTGTATTGAAGAATGCATGCTGGGTAATTGCTGACGGATGTGACTGGTCTCTTTTGAGCGCTGCGTATGTGTATATCCCATTACTGTGTCTCGTTAGGCCATCATGGAGGCAGTGTTGACATGCCCCTCTGTTACTGCTGGGTCTGGTGAAAGGTGACAGCTTAGTTGTACTAACTGTCTGATTTCTCCAGGGTCGTATTCATAAGGCCCTCCACCGATCGAACCCAAACTATCCCACGGAGAACAACACCTGAACTTGTCCAATAAGAAAAACGCTTGTTTTTGTTTACTGTTGCAAAATGCTTTGTTACGTCGTGTGCTAATGAACACGACCCAGGGGTGTCTATCTGACCTTAAACCCCTTAACGTCTATAGGACCTGATGGTGGGCGACGAGGCCAGCGAGCTGCGCTCCATGCTAGAGGTCAACTACCCCATGGAGAACGGCATCGTGAGGAACTGGGACGACATGAAGCATCTGTGGGACTACACCTTCGGGCCTGAGAAGCTCAACATCGACTCCAGGAACTGCAAGATCCTGCTCACCGAGCCGCCCATGAACCCCACCAAGAACCGAGAGAAGATCATCGAGGTGTGTATGTCGGAGGGGGGTGTGTGGAGCAAGTTGACTCCAAGTGCATAGCACCAGCTAGCTACCACTCTGACCTCATTACCGTATGAGAACTAATGTAGGAACATCTGTGTGAGGGTCAGTGGGTTCAGCATTAACAGAGCTGTGATGGTCAGTGGGTTCAGCATTAACAGAGCTCTAAAGCTGTGTGAGGGTCAGTGGGTTCAGCATTTACAGAGCTCTAAAGCTGTGTGAGGGTCAGTGGGTTCAGCATTAACAGAGCTCTAAAGCTGTGTGAGCGTCAGTGTGTTCAGCATTAACAGGGCTCTAAAGCTGTGTGAGGGTCGGTGGGTTCAGCATTAACAGAGCTCTAAAGCTGTGTGAGGGTCAGTGGGTTCAGCATTAACAGAGCTCTAAAGCTGTGTGAGGGTCGGTGGGTTCAGCATTAACAGAGCTGTGTGAGGGTCAGTGGGTTCAGCATTAGAGCTCTAAAGCTGTGTGAGGGTCAGTGGGTTCAGCATTAGAGCTCTAAAGCTGTGTGAGGGTCAGTGGGTTACAGCTTTAGAGCTCTGTTAATGCTGGTGAGGGTCAGTGGGTTCAGCATTAACAGGGCTCTAAAGCTGTGTGATGGTCAGTGGGTTCAGCATTAACAGAGCTCTAAAGCTGTGTGAGGGTCGGTGGGTTCAGCATTAACAGGGCTCTAAAGCTGTGTGAGGGTCAGAGGGTTCATCATTAACAGGGCTCTAAAGCTGTGTGAGGGTCAGTGGGTTCAGCATTAACAGAGCTGTGTGAGGGTCGGTGGGTTCAGCATTAACAGGGCTCTAAAGCTGTGTGAGGGTCAGTGGGTTCAGCATTAACAGAGCTCTAAAGCTGTGTGAGGGTCAGTGGGTTCAGCATTAACAGAGCTGTGTGAGGGTCGGTGGGTTCAGCATTAACAGGGCTCTAAAGCTGTGTGAGGGTCAGTGGGTTCAGCATTAACAGAGCTCTAAAGCTGTGTGAGGGTCAGTGTGTTCAGCATTAACAGGGCTCTAAAGCTGTGTGAGGGTCGGTGGGTTCAGCATTAACAGAGCTCTGTTTTAAAGTTGTCTCTCTGTCTCTGGTAGGTGATGTTTGAGACGTATCAGTTCTCAGGGGTCTACATTGCTATCCAGGCTGTGCTGACGCTCTACGCCCAAGGTACTAGACTAGAGGAACACACAGCCTCTTCAACTCTCTCTGGTTCACTTTAGGTCCCAACTCAACACAGCTTACTCCCTCCCATTCAGGGGGTTTGTGTTAATTATGTTATTCTGTGTGTGTGTGACCTCTGTGTGTGTGACCTCTGTGTGTGTGTGTGTGTGTGTGTGTGTGTCTGACCTCTGTGTGTGTGTGTCTGACCTCTGTGTGTGTGTGTGTGTGTGTGTGTGTGTCTGACCTCTGTGTGTGTGTGTGTGTGTGTGTGTGTGTGTGTGTGTGTGTGTGTGTGTGTGTGTGTCTGACCTCTGTGTGTGTGTGTCTGACCTCTGTGTGTGTGTGTCTGACCTCTGTGTGTGTGTGTGTGTCTGACCTCTGTGTTTGTGTGTGTGTGTCTGACCTCTGTGTGTGTGTGTGTGTGTCTGACCTCTGTGTGTGTGTCTGACCTGTGTGTGTGTCTGACCTCTGTGTGTGTGTGTGTGTGTCTGACCTCTGTGTGTGTCTGACCTCTGTGTGTGTGTCTGACCTCTGTGTGTGTGTGTGTGTGTGTGTGTGTGTGTGTGTCTGACCTCTGTCTGTGCGTGTGTGTGTTTGACCTCTGTGTGTGTGTTTGACCTCTGTGTGTGTGTCTGACCTCTCTGTGTGTGTCTGACCTCTGTGTGTGTCTGACCTCTGTGTGTGTGTGTGTGTGTGTGTGTGTGTGTGTGTGTGTGTCTGACCTCTCTGTGTGTGTCTGACCTCTCTGTGTGTGTCTGACCTCTCTGTGTGTGTCTGACCTCAGGCCTGCTGACAGGTGTTGTGGTGGACTCTGGGGACGGTGTGACACACATCTGTCCGGTGTACGAGGGCTTCAGCTTGCCCCATCTGACACGACGCCTGGACATCGCTGGAAGGGACATAACCCGCTACCTCATTAAGGTACCTCTGACCCCTGGATCTCATACACATTGATTGCCCCCTCATTCACTGTTTTGGTGAAATGGAGTACAACTCTGGACAGAAGAGAATGAAACGCGGCAGGTTAGGAGAATGAAACGCGGCAGGTTAGGAGAATGAAACGCGGCAGGTTAGGAGAATGAAACGCGGCAGGTTAGGAGAATGAAACGCGGCAGGTTAGGAGAATGAAACGCGGCAGGTTAGGAGAATGAAACGCGGCAGGTTAGGAGAATGAAACGCGGCAGGTTAGGAGAATGAAACGCGGCAGGTTAGGAGAATTGGGTTATGTTTGTCCCCGATGCGACTGGACCATGCAGCTTGGTCTGTAGTGGTACTCCATCCAGCTACGGTCCTCATTCACTGTGTTCCAGTTCTCTGTCCTGTGGAAAAGGACTTGCGGCAGGTAGCCTAGTGGTTAGAGCGTTGGGCCAGTAACCAGCAGGTAGCCTAGTGGTTAGAGCGTTGGGCCAGTAACCAGCAGGTAGCCTAGTGGTTAGAGAGTTGGGCCAGTAACCAGCAGGTAGCCTAGTGGTTAGAGAGTTGGACCAGTAACCAGCAGGTAGCCTAGTGGTTAGAGCGTTGGACCAGTAACCAGCAGGTAGCCTAGTAGTTAGAGCGTTGGGCCAGTAACCAGCAGGTAGCCTAGTGGTTAGAGAGTTGGGCCAGTAACCAGCAGGTAGCCTAGTGGTTAGAGTGTTGGACCAGTAACCAGCAGGTAGCCTAGTGGTTAGAGCGTTGGACTAGTAACCAGCAGGTAGCCTAGTGGGTAGAGTGTTGGGCCAGTAACCAGCAGGAAGCCTAGTGGTTAGAGCGTTGGGCCAGTAACCAGCAGGTAGCCTAGTGGTTAGAGCGTTGGACCAGTAACCAGCAGGTAGCCTAGTGGTTAGAGCGTTGGACCAGTAACCAGCAGGTAGCCTAGTGGTTAGAGCATTGGACCAGTAACCAGCAGGTAGCCTAGTGGTTAGAGTGTTGGGCCAGTAACCAGCAGGTAGCCTAGTGGTTAGAGCGTTGGACCAGTAACCAGCAGGTAGCCTAGTGGTTAGAGCGTTGGGCCAGTAACCAGCAGGTAGCCTAGTGGTTAGAGCGTTGGGCCAGTAACCAGCAGGTAGCCTAGTGGTTAGAGCGTTGGACCGGTAACCAGCAGGTAGCCTAGTGGTTAGAACGTTGGGCCAGTAACCAGCAGGTAGCCTAGTGGTTAGAGCGTTGGGACCAGTAACCAGCAGGTAGCCTAGTGGTTAGAGCGTTGGGCCAGTATCCAGCAGGTGGCCTAGTGGTTAGAGCGTTGGGCCAGTAACCAGCAGGTAGCCTAGTGGTTAGAGCGTTGGGCCAGTAACCAGCAGGTAGCCTAGTGGTTAGTGTTGGCCAGTAACCAGCAGGTAGCCTAGTGGTTAGTGTTGGCCAGTAACCAGCAGGTAGCCTAGTGGGTAGTGTTGGGCCAGTAACCAGCAGGTAGCCTAGTGGTTAGTGTTGGGCCAGTAACCAGCAGGTAGCCTAGTGGTTAGAGCGTTGGACCAGTAACCAGCAGGTAGCCTAGTGGTTAGTGTTGGGCCAGTAACCGAAAGGTTGCTGGATCGAATCCCCGAGCTAACAGGGTAAAAATCTGTAATTCTGTCCCTGAACAAGGCAGTTTAACCCACTGTTCCCCGGGTGCCAAAGATGTGGATGTTGATTAAGGCAGCCCCCCCTGCACCTCTCTGATTCAGAGGGGTTGGGTTAAATGACTCCTGCACCTCTGATTCAGAGGGGTTGGGTTAAATGACTCCTGCACCTCTGATTCAGAGGGGTTGGGTTAAATGACTCCTGCACCTCTCTGATTCAGAGGGGTTGGGTTAAATGACTCCTGCACCTCTCTGATTCAGAGGGGTTGGGTTAAATGACTCCTGCACCTCTCTGATTCAGAGGGGTTGGGTTAAATGACTCCTGCACCTCTGATTCAGAGGGGTTGGGTTAAATGTGGAAGACACATTTCAGTTGTACAACTGACTAGGTATCCCCCTTTCCCTAATAAGCACGGCTTCTCATCTCCAGCTGCTGTTGCTGAGGGGCTATGCGTTCAACCACTCTGCAGACTTTGAGACGGTGCGTATGATGAAGGAGAAGCTGTGCTACGTGGGTTACAACATCGAACAGGAGCAGAAACTGGCTCTGGAGACCACTGTGCTGGTCGAGTCCTACCAGGTCAGTACCACTGTCCTACCAGGTCAGGCCTACCAGGTCAGGCCTACCAGGTCAGTACCACTGTCCTACCAGGTCAGTACCACTGTCCTACCAGGTTAGTCCTACCAGGTCAGTACTACTGTCCTACCATGTCAGTACCACTGTCCTACCAGGTCAGTACCACTGTCCTACCAGGTCAGTCCTACCAGGTCAGTCCTACCAGATCAGTACCACTGTCCTACCAGGTCAGTCCTACCAGGTCAGTACCACTGTCCTACCAGGTCAGTCCTACCAGGTCAGTACCACTGTCCTACCAGGTCAGTCCTACCAGATCAGTACCACTGTCCTACCAGGTCAGTCCTACCAGGTCAGTACCACTGTCCTACCAGGTCAGTCCTACCAGGTCAGTACCACTGTCCTACCAGGTCAGTCCTACCAGGTCAGTACCACTGTCCTACCAGGTCAGTCCTACCAGGTCAGAACCACTGTCCTACCAGGTCAGAACCACTGTCCTACCAGGTCAGTCCTACCAGGTTAGTCCTACCAGGTCAGTCCTACCAGGTCAGTACCACTGTCCTACCAGGTCAGTCCTACCAGGTCAGTCCTACCAGGTCAGTACCACTGTCTTACCAGGTCAGTCCTACCAGGTCAGTAACCTCTGCTGGTTGAGTCCTGCACGGTCAGTGTAAATAAACCCCTAGTGACCAATTCAAACTTTTGGACCACATTTTTGGACCGTAAATAACAGTTGAGTATAAATAGCATTTAGCAGCTTTTTTGTTGTTGTCTGGAGCTTCAGTCTAAAATAACATATTTATGGTGCATAGAACCCCCCAATGACCCCCAAAGGAAGTATTTTATCCCCTCAAAAGTAGCACAAAATGACAGAATATACCACCACACGACTCTGAGTAGCTGATGAGTAACAGAATATACCACCACACGACTCTGAGTAGCTGATGAGTAACAGAATATACCACCACACGACTCTGAGTAGCTGATGAGTAACAGAATATACCACCACACGACTCTGAGTAGCTGATGAGTAACAGAATATACCACCACACGACTCTGAGTAGCTGATGAGGAACAGAATATACCACCACACGACTCTGAGTAGCTGATGAGTAACAGAATATACCACCACACGATGAGTAACAGAATATACCACCACACGACTCTGAGTAGCTGATGAGTAACAGAATATACCACCACACGACTCTGAGTAACAGAATATACCACCACACGACTCTGAGCAGCTGATGAGTAACAGAATATACCACCACACGACTCTGAGTAGCTGATGAGTAACAGAATATACCACCACACGACTCTGAGTAGCTGATGAGGAACAGAATATACCACCACACGACTCTGAGTAGCTGATGAGGAACAGAATATACCACCACACGACTCTGAGTAGCTGATGAGGAACAGAATATACCACCACACGACTCTGAGTAGCTGATGAGTAACAGAATATACCACCACACCACACGACTCTGAGTAGCTGATGAGTAACAGAATATACCACCACACGACTCTGAGTAGCTGATGAGTAACAGAATATACCACCACACCACACGACTCTGAGTAGCTGATGAGTAACAGAATATACCACCACACCACACGACTCTGAGTAGCTGATGAGTAACAGAATATACCACCACACGACTCTGAGCAGCTGATGAGTAACAGAATATACCACCACACCACACGACTCTGAGTAGCTGATGAGTAACAGAATATACTACCACACGAGGCTAAACACTGGCTTGGTCTCTGTATGTTAATGTCGTTGGAGCTTCAGAGGAACCATTTACATTTAAGTCATTTAGCAGACGCTCTTATCCAGAGCGACTTACAAATTGGTGCATTCACCTTATGATATCCAGTGGAACAACCACTTTACAATAGTGCATCTAAATCTTTCGGGGGGGGGGGGGGGGGGGGTAGAAGGATTACTTTATCCTATCCCAGGTATTCCTTAAAGAGGTGGGGTTTCAGGTGTCTCCGGAAGGTGGTGATTGACTCCGCTGTCCTGGCATCGTGAGGGAGCTTTTTCCACCATTGGGGTGCCAGAGCAGCGAACAGTTTTGACTGGGCTGAGCGGGAGCTGTGCTTCCTCAGAGGTAGGGAGGCGAGCAGGCCAGAGGTGGATGAACGCAGTGCCCTTGTTTGGGTGTAGGGGCTGATCAGAGCCTGAAGGTACGGAGGTGCCGTTCCCCTCACAGCTCCGTAGGCAAGCACCATGGTCTTGTAGCGCCAGGAAGTGCTGAGCAGCTTCCAGAGAGCGTGTGGGTGGAATATTCCTCCATGATCTTGCTTTTCTTTCATAAGAAGGGAACGCATTAAAAAACACAAACGCAACTTAAGTGTGTGTGTAGCGTGTGTGTGTAAGACAAGGTCGGTAGTGTGTCTGTGGGGGCGTGTGACATCATATCCTGTGTGGCCACAGGGCAGCGGTGGCTGGGCAGCTCTCTACTTCCTCCCACGGGCTGAGCTGAATAGAGCCTTTACACCTACACACACACACACACACACACGCTACACACACACACGCTACAAAGACACACACAATGCTTAAAATACAGATTAACACGGTTTACAGTAAATGCACACACACTCACCACCACACGTGATCATCAACAAGACACTACTACATATTCACCACACGTAAGCCTGAACACCATATCCACACCACCCTCTGACTTTCTATCCCTCCCCTCTCTCCCTCCCTCTCTCCCTCCCTCCCTCCCCTCTCCCTCCCTCCCTCCCTCCCCTCTCTCTCCCTCCCTCCCCTCCCTCCCTCCCTCCCCTCCCTCCCTCCCCTCTCTCCCTCCCTCCCCTCTCTCCCTCCCTCCCCTCTCTCCCTCCCCTCCCTCCCTCCCTCCCCTCCCTCCCTCCAGCTCCCAGATGGCAGGGTGATCAAGGTGGGAGGGGAGCGTTTCGAGGCTCCAGAGGCTTTGTTCCAGCCCCATCTCATCAACGTAGAGGGAGTAGGGGTGGCAGAGCTGCTCTTCAACACTATCCATGCAGCAGACATCGACACCAGGTAACTAACACACACACAGACCGACAATATACACAGACACACACAGACCGACAATACACACACATACACACACAGACTGACAATACACACACACACACACACACACACACACACACACACACACACACACACACAGAGACCGACAATACACATTTCTTTTTTTATCGTCACCGTTTTAATCTCCCCCTCTCTCTCTCTGCCTTCCCCCTCTCTCTCTCTCTGCCTTCCCCCTCTCTCTCTCTCTGCCTTCCCCCTCTCTCTCTCTCTGCCTTCCCCCCCTCTCTCTCTCTGCCTTCCCCCCTCTCTCTCTCTGCCTTCCCCCCTCTCTCTCTCTGCCTTCCCCCCTCTCTCTCTCTGCCTTCCCCCCTCTCTCTCTCTGCCTTCCCCCCTCTCTCTCTCTGCCTTCCCCCCTCTCTCTCTCTGCCTTCCCCCCTCTCTCTCTCTGCCTCCCCCCTCTCTCTCTGCCTCCCCCCTCTCTCTCTGCCTCCCCCCTCTCTCTCTGCCCCCACCCCTCTCTCTCTGCCTCCCACCCCTCTCTCTCTGCCTCCCACCCCTCTCTCTCTGCCTCCCACCCCTCTCTCTCTGCCTCCCTCCCCTCTCTCTGCCCCTCTCTCTGCCTCCCCCCTCTCTCTCTGCCTCCCCCCTCTCTCTCTGCCCCCACCCCTCTCTCTCTGCCCCCACCCCTCTCTCTCTGCCCCCACCCCTCTCTCTCTCTGCCCCCACCCCTCTCTCTCTCTGCCCCCACCCCTCTCTCTCTCTGCCCCCACCCCTCTCTCTCTCTGCCCCCCCCCCCTTTCTCTCTCTGCCTCCCCCCCTTTCTCTCTGCCTCCCCCCCTTTCTCTCTGCCTCCCCCCCTTTCTCTCTGCCTCCCCCCCTTTCTCTCTGCCTCCCCCCCTTTCTCTCTGCCTCCCCCCCTTTCTCTCTGCCTCCCCCCCTTTCTCTCTGCCTCCCCCCCTTTCTCTCTGCCTCCCCCCCTCTCTCTCTGCCTCCACCCCTCTCTCTCTGCCTCCACCCCTCTCTCTCTGCCCCCCCCCTCTCTCTCTCTGCCTCCCCCCCTTTCTCTCTGCCTCCCCCCATCTCTCTCAGGTCTGAGTTCTATAAACACATAGTGTTGTCGGGTGGTTCCACCATGTATCCAGGTCTTCCATCTCGACTAGAGAGAGAGCTCAAACAGCTCTACCTGGAACGCGTGCTTAAAGGTGACGTGGACAAACTCTCGGTGAGAACAACTCTTTTCAAATATCTTTGTTTTATTTCACTTTTATTAATAAATGTAAGTCAATAACAGATTGTTATTCGCAATGATGACCTGTCTAAGGGACAACTGGTCCCTAATGGACCTGAAGGGTGGGAGGAAGGATGTATGTTGAAAAGTATTGGGACAGGGCCCACTTCCTCAACATGGTGCAGTGTTGTAGTTAACCCACTAGGTGGAGACAGAAGAAATATCTCTTAAGTAGTCAGCTCATAGTACACAACAGAAGTAGAACATATAATCGCTGCTCTACAAATCACCTTGCATCCTGAATTACTAGGCATTATATGATGATTTATCCATCCTGTGCCAAACTCCTCCCCTCGAACATAATGCTGAATTGCCCCGCCCCCCTCTGTAGAAATTTAAGATCCGCATCGAGGACCCGCCGCGACGTAAGCACATGGTGTTCCTGGGTGGGGCCGTGCTGGCAGACATCATGAAGGACAAAGATAACTTCTGGCTGACCAGGGAGGAGTACCAGGAGAAAGGTGTCAGGGTGCTGGAGAAACTGGGGGTCACTGTCAGATAAAGACCTCCACAATGTTAAAGACCACACACACACACACACACAATCAAACATATAAATATCCATATATTCACACAAACACTGAAGGGTCATCATAGAGAAGTACCTAGAATGGTGAATGTGTAAAACACACAGACACACACGGTTTCCTCCCCCATGGCAGACTAGATCTCTATTTATCCATCTTCCTCCTCTATACAACAGAATCACAGCATCACCGTAGGGAGTGATGAGGCCACTCCTCCAGCCCTCCTCCAGCCCTCCTCCTCTCCTCCTCTCCTCTGATGGCCTAGTGTAGTTTAGCTCAGGGTTGGTAGTAGAGTTCACGGTGGATATCAAGTCTCCTGAAGAAAGAAATGCACATTTTCACAACACGGTGAAAGCAATATGATGGAAAGTTAGTCAAGGAGTCTATTTCCACACTATGCTATTTTTTTCATAGTGCAGATCAGGGTTGAGGTCAATTTCAGTTTAGATTTTTTTTTTTTAAGAAAGTAAAAACAGACGAGGAGAGGAGAACAACGTTAGACTATTGAGACCCACCCCTAGAACAGTTAAACCTCTCGTCTCCTTACCAATCACTTCAAACTTCCCTGTCCTCTTCATAAAGGAGTCGCTAGAAGCTGTCCCTAATCGCTGATGCAGGGTCAGATGTTATCATAAAGGAGTCGCTAGAAGCTGTCCCTAATCGCTGATGCAGGGTCAGATGTTATCATAAAGGAGTTGCTAGAAGCTGTCCCTAATCGCTGATGCAGGGTCAGATGTTATCATAAAGGAGTTGCTAGAAGCTGTCCCTAATCGCTGATGCAGGGTCAGATGTTATCATAAAGGAGTCGCTAGACGCTGTCCCTAATCGCTGATGCAGGGTCAGATGTTATCATAAAGGAGTTGCTAGAAGCTGTCCCTAATCGCTGATGCAGGGTCAGATGTTATCATAAAGGAGTAGCTAGAAGCTGTCCCTAATTGCTGATGCAGGGTCAGATGTTATCTCATTTCCCAAATGGTTAAAGGGATAGTGTGAGATTTTGGCAATTAAGACTTTTTTCTACTTACCCAGAGTCAGATGAACTTGTGGACACCAAAACAGGCTGAACTTTCAGGCAGCCTTTTCAAACAGCTCTTACACTAAAAGGGCATTATCATAATTTTAACAATTTCACAGTATTATTCCAACCTCAGTGTGGAAATGGATATATAAAAAAACAAGTAAATCACTTTTGTTTGACTGCACTGGTCCTTTAAGGTCCGGGTACGGTTAGGGTTGACTGATCCTGTATCTGTGGTTATTTAGAGGCAACCTACCATAAGCTTTCTAGGACGTCACAATCAGGATGTTTCTGAAACAGGCTTGGCCAGTCCAGTATATACACAGACCATTATTCATTGAGGACTGATCATGTTTTTATATGGTATTTTGTTTTGTATATCATGATTTATTCATTTCTCTTTTTGGGAGAGGGATGTCTTGATTCTTCTGTTGGATGTATACAGATCCTCTTTACCTTCATTTTGTGTATTTTTTTTTTTTTACATTTTCTTTTTTGTGGTGCACGACCGTTTGAAAATGGACTATATGTCATGAAAATTCCTCCTTGTTTTTAATGAAGAATTGATGATGATGAGGATAATGAAGATGATTATAAGGGACATGACCTCTGACCTTAGTGACGGTAGTGGGGTTCAAAGGTCGGGGGTTCAGGAGTGGGGTTGCGTGAGGGTCATGATATTAAAACATGTCTCAATCCGAAAGTTGTACTATTAGGTCTGCTCCAGTCGAGCAGCACACAACAACCAATGGTTATATGCCACGTCATCGACTTCACAGTCGGGTATCAGATTGCTACATCCTATGGTAACTGTTCCCCAGACACAGATTTGTCCTGGACTAAACATTCTCGATGGAGATTTTTCATTGGAATACATTTTGAATCCAGTAGCAGGCTTAATCAGTCCGGTTAACTGGACCTAGGTGTGGTTAGCTGATATGTTAAACACCTCTCCAGCCGTTGAGGTCTGGCAGGCCACTGAAGTGTAATCAGCTTGGAACATGTCCTCTGAGACGGAGTAAAAAGCTGCTATTTAAGTTCACTAGTCCGGCTCTCACCATCACAACATGTATATTGGAGGCACTTCTCCCCCCCCCTCCCCCCAAGCCTAATATAATATTTGTTGTTTTCATAAATGTTCTATCCAGTGCCAAGAGCAGTGATTGTTATCTGGATCTTTCATGTTTTTATTTGACGTTTCTGTCCTCTGTCTTTTTTGTTTTTATGTTCTTATTGTTCATAGTGTAACTGCCTAATGTCGCTGATTTAAATAAAGTAAAGTGATTTCTAAGGAAGTTTTTGTTGTGTGGCTCTTTCTTCTGAAGGACAAAACAGACCGAATGGTTAACAGCAGAGAGTGACCTTCCCATCTCCTCTGACCACAGAACATCAGACATAATTCACCTTCCCATCTCCTCTGACCACAGAACATCAGACATAATTCACCTTCCCATCTCCTCTGACCACAGAACATCAGACATAATTCACCTTCCCATCTCCTCTGACCACAGAACATCAGACATAATTCACCTTCCCATCTCCTCTGACCACAGAACATCAGACATAATTCACCTTCCCATCTCCTCTGACCACAGAACATCAGACATAATTCACCTTCCCATCTCCTCTGACCACAGAACATCAGACATAATCCACCTTCCCATCTCCTCTGACCACAGAACATCAGACATAATTCACCTTCCCATCTCCTCTGACCACAGAACATCAGACATAATTCACCTTCCCATCTCCTCTGACCACAGAACATCAGACATAATTCACCTTCCCATCTCCTCTGACCACAGAACATCAGACATAATTCACCTTCCCATCTCCTCTGACCACAGAACATCAGACATAATTCACCTTCCCATCTCCTCTGACCACAGAACATCAGACATAATTCACCTTCCCATCTCCTCTGACCACAGAACATCAGACATAATTCACCTTCCCATCTCCTCTGACCACAGAACATCAGACATAATTCACCTTCCCATCTCCTCTGACCACAGAACATCAGACATAATTCACCTTCCCATCTCCTCTGACCACAGAACATCAGACATAATTCTGTTCATTCTCCAAAGGAGAGTGAGAGAAGAGGGTGAGGCATCTATATTATTAAAAAGAAGCCACTTAAGACTTGAGGTGGACCCAGAGATCTCAAAATGGTGTCCAAAGTAGAATGGACAGGAGAGAAGGCAGCATTATTACTTCCGTCATATATGGGTTTATAGGTCACCCCCCGTGGTAATTACAACACACACCGGCCCCAGGGGGGCTAGCTGCCGGAGGGAGGAAGGAAGGAAGGAAGCAATTTGTAGTCCATAAACAAAGTAGCACTTAGGAAAAAAGATTAAAGGGAGAGAAGAGGGGAGGAACTGAATAGGAGGAACTGAGCCCAGAGCAGAGGGACTGAGCCCAGAGCAGAGGGACTGAGCCCAGAGCAGAGGGACTGAGCCCAGAGCAGAGGGACTGAATAGGAGGAACTGAGCCCAGAGCAGAGGGACTGAGCCCAGAGCAGAGGGACTGAGCCCAGAGCAGAGGGACTGAGCCCAGAGCAGAGGGACTGAATAATAGGAACTGAGCCCAGAGCAGAGGGACTGAATAGGAGGAACTGAGACCAGAGCAGAGGAACTGAATAGGAGGAACTGAGCCCAGAGCAGAGGGACTGAATAGGAGGAACTGAGCCCAGAGCAGAGGGACTGAATAGGAGGAACTGAGCCCAGAGCAGAGGGACTGAATAGGAGGAACTGAGCCCAGAGCAGAGGGACTGAATAGGAGGAACTGAGCCCAGAGCAGAGGGACTGAATAGGAGGAACTGAGCCAGAGCAGAGGGACTGAATAGGAGGAACTGAGCCCAGAGCAGAGGGACTGAATAGGAGGAACTGAGCCCAGAGCAGAGGGACTGAATAGGAGGAACTGAGCCCAGAGCAGAGGGACTGAATAGGAGGGACTGAGCCCAGAGCAGAGGGACTGAGCCCAGAGCAGAGGAACTGAATAGGAGGAACTGAGCCCAGAGCAGAGGGACTGAGCCCAGAGCAGAGGAACTGAATAGGAGGAACTGAGCCCAGAGCAGAGGGACTGAATAGGAGGAACTGGGCCCAGAGCAGAGGGACTGAATAGGAGGAACTGAGCCCAGAGCAGAGGACCTGAGCCCAGAGCAGAGGGACTGAATAGGAGGAACTGAGCCCAGAGCAGAGGACTTGAATAGGAGGAACTGAGCCCAGAGCAGAGGGACTGAATAGGAGGAACTGAGCCCAGAGCAGAGGGACCTGAATAGGAGGAACTGAGCCCAGAGCAGAGGGACTGAATAGGAGGAACTGAGCCCAGAGCAGAGGGACTGAATAGGAGGAACTGAGCCCAGAGCAGAGGGACTGAATAGGAGGAACTGAGCCCAGAGCAGAGGGACTGAATAGGAGGGACTGAGCCCAGAGCAGAGGGACTGAGCCCAGAGCAGAGGAACTGAATAGGAGGAACTGAGCCCAGAGCAGAGGGACTGAGCCCAGAGCAGAGGAACTGAAAAGGAGGAACTGAGCCCAGAGCAGAGGGACTGAATAGGAGGAACTGAGCCCAGAGCAGAGGGACTGAATAGGAGGAACTGAGCCCAGAGCAGAGGGACTGAATAGGAGGAACTGAGCCCAGAGCAGAGGGACTGAATAGGAGGAACTGAATAGGAGGAACTGAGCCCAGAGCAGAGGGACTGAATAGGAGGAACTGAGCCCAGAGCAGAGGGACTGAATAGGAGGAACTGAGCCCAGAGCAGAGGGACTGAATAGGAGGAACTGAGCCCAGAGCAGAGGGACTGAATAGGAGGGCCGTGATCTCCAGGATCAAAACCCTAATGTGACTGACTGACTGATCTACAAATAATAATGAAGTAGATATTTATGATGCAAGGTTCTGTGTAGATCAGTCAGCCTGTAATGTTGAACAAGCCTGAGGAAATGTAAACGTGGTTAAACTAACCGGTTACACCACCAGAGGAAAAGGCTGTATCTTCTGGTCTGAAATACAGATCTCACACCTCCTGACTGACACTCCTGGGCTGTGTTCATTAGGCATCACATGGAAGAAAACAGCCTGAAGTTGTCCAATAAGAAACGTTTGTTTTTCGTATTCTGTTGTGCTATGATGTGCCATAATGAATATGACCCCGATCTCAGTCCCCCTGACTCTCCTCTCTGTTGACCTTTCTCTCTTGTCTGGGTACTGTTCAGTCGGCACCAAACTGAAGAAAACCCTACAGGCTACTCTCGGAGTGAATAGTTTTCAGGACAATGATTTGGCTCAATTTGAGACGAGGGTTTATAGTCCCAAAGCTATCTCCATTGGGCGCGTTCGATGCGGATCACTTTTGTCAAGTGCCTTTCAAAGTTATGGCGATAAGAATTGTCGCACTTGCTCCTACATGTCGACCGCATGAAGTTTCTGCAGTTGCTCTTCAACTTCATCCTGCAGCCATCGCCTGCCTGCATGGTGGGAGGCTCTAATGTCAACCAATCAATAGGGTGTTTTTGTTTGACCCACTCGAATGTGACCAAAGACATGACAAACACTTCCCTTCAATCAACCCTATTTCAGAGATACTTACTTTGATGTGGGCTTGGGACAGGCAGGTTCTGCCCATGTTGCTTTGATGTGGGCCTGGGACAGACAGGTTCTGCCCATGTTACTTTGATGTGGGCTTGGGACAGGCAGGTTCTGCCCATGTTACTTTGATGTGGGCTTGGGACAGGCAGGTTCTGCCCATGTTACTTTGATGTGAGCCTGGGACAGGCAGGTTCTGCCCATGTTACTTTGATGTGGGCTTGGGACAGGCAGGTTCTGCCCATGTTACTTTGATGTGAGCCTGGGACAGGCAGGTTCTGCCCATGTTACTTTGACGTGGGCCTGGGACAGGCAGGTTCTGCCCATGTTACTTTGACGTGGGCTTGGGACAGGCAGGTACTGCCCATGTTACTTTGATGTGGGCTTGGGACAGACAGGTTCTGCCCATGTTACTTTGATGTGGGCTTGACCAGACAGGTTCTGCCCATGTTACTTTGATGTGGGCTTGGGACAGGTAGGTTCTGCCCATGTTACTTTGATGTGGGCCTGGGACATGTAGGTTCTGCCCATGTTACTTTGATGTGGGCTTGGGACAGGTAGGTTCTGCCCATGTTACTTTGACGTGGGCTTGGGACAGGCAGGTTCTGCCCATGTTACTTTGATGTGGGCCTGGGACAGGCAGGTTCTGCCCATGTTACTTTGATGTGAGCCTGGGACAGACAGGTTCTGCCCATGTTACTTTGATGTGGGCTTGGGACAGACAGGTTCTGCCCATGTTACTTTGACGTGGGCTTGGGACAGGCAGGTTCTGCCCATGTTACTTTGATGTGGGCTGGGACAGGCAGGTTCTGCCCATGTTACTTTGACGTGGGCTTGGGCCAGGCAGGTTCTGCCCATGTTACTTTGATGTGGGCTTGGGACAGACAGGTTCTGCCCATGTTACTTTGATGTGGGCCTGGGACAGACAGGTTCTGTCCATGTTACTTTGATGTGGGCTTGGGACAGGCAGGTTCTGCCCATGTTACTTTGATGTGGGCTTGGGACAGGCAGGTTCTGCCCATGTTACTTTGATGTGGGCTTGGGACAGGCAGGTTCTGCCCATGTTACTTTGATGTGGGCTTGGGACAGACAGGTTCTGCCCATGTTACTTTGATGTGGGCCTGGGACAGGCAGGTTCTGCCCATGTTACTTTGATGATGGAGAAACACTTTTTGAATGCTGTAGTGTACAGAAGAAAACGTTTGGTTTTATTTAGCTGGTTTCCCCAGTAGTCCCACTGTAGTACATCCCAGATATCATGACAGCAGGATGGTTTCACTGGTTCCTCTCCTTTTATTGGAGGTAAAAAGTAAAGGCACGACTGATTCATTTGTCACATACCAGGCAGACCGCCCCTCTGTGGTGACTATACAGTCACACCAGGCGGACCGCCCCTCTGTGGTGACTATACAGCCACACCAGGCAGACCGCCCCTCTGTGGTGACTATACAGTCACACCAGGCAGACCGCCCCTCTGTGGTGACTATACAGTCACACCAGGCAGACCGCCCCTCTGTGGTGACTATACAGTCACACCAGGCGGACTGCCCCTCTGTGGTCACCAGGCGGACCGCTCCTCTGTGGTGACTATACAGTCACACCAGGCGGACCGCCCCTCTGTGGTGACTATACAGTCACACCAGGCGGACCGCCCCTCTGTGGTGACTATACAGTCACACCAGGCCGACCGCCCCTCTGTGGTGACTATACAGTCACACCAGGCCGACCGCCCCTCTGTGGTGACTATACAGTCACACCAGGCGGACCGCCCCTCTGTGGTGACTATACAGTCACACCAGGCGGACCGCCCCTCTGTGGTGACTATACAGTCACACCAGGCCGACCGCCCCTCTGTGGTGACTATACAGTCACACCAGGCCGACCGCCCCTCTGTGGTGACTATACAGTCACACCAGGCCGACCGCCCCTCTGTGGTGACTATACAGTCACACCAGGCCGACCGCCCCTCTGTGGTGACTATACAGTCACACCAGGCCGACCGCCCCTCTGTGGTGACTATACAGTCACACCAGGCGGACCGCCCCTCTGTGGTCACCAGGCGGACCGCCCCTCTGTGGTGACTATACAGTCACACCAGGCGGACCGCCCCTCTGTGGTGACTATACAGTCACACCAGGCGGACCGCCCTTCTGTGGTGACTATACAGTCACACCAGGCAGACTGCCCCTCTGTGGTGACTATACAGTCACACCAGGCGGACCGCCCCTCTGTGGTCACCAGGCGGACCGCCCCTCTGTGGTGACTATACAGTCACACCAGGCGGACCGCCCCTCTGTGGTGACTATACAGTCACACCAGGCGGACCGCCCCTCTGTGGTGACTATACAGTCACACCAGGCGGACCGCCCCTCTGTGGTGACTATACAGTCACACCAGGCAGACCGCCCCTCTGTGGTGACTATACAGTCACACCAGGCGGACCGCCCCTCTGTGGTCACCAGGCGGACCGCCCCTCTGTGGTCCCAGGCGGACCGCCCCTCTGTGGTGACTATACAGTCACACCAGGCGGACCGCCCCTCTGTGGTGACTATACAGTCACACCAGGCGGACCGCCCCTCTGTGGTGACTATACAGTCACACCAGGCCGACCGCCCCTCTGTGGTAACTATACAGTCACACCAGGCGGACCGCCCCTCTGTGGTGACTATACAGTCACACCAGGCGGACCGCCCCTCTGTGGTGACTATACAGTCACACCAGGCGGACCGCCCCTCTGTGGTGACTATACAGTCACACCAGGCCGACCGCCCCTCTGTGGTGACTATACAGTCACACCAGGCAGACCGCCCCTCTGTGGTGACTATACAGTCACACCAGGCAGACCGCCGCTCTGTGGTGACTATACAGTCACACCAGGCGGACTGCCCCTCTGTGGTGACTATACAGTCACACCAGGCAGACCGCCCCTCTGTGGTGACTCAGGCCCTTCTCAAGGCAGGAGCTACATCCATCATTAATGTTAACAATAATAATACTGAGAAATGTACAACATACATACAGTGTACAAAACATTAAGAACACCTTCCTAATATTGAGTTACAGAACAGCCTCACTTCGTCGGGGCATAGACTCTACAAGGTGTTCCACAGGGATGCTGGCCCATGTTGATTCCAATGCTTCCCACTGTTGTTAAGTTGGCTGGAGGACCATTCTTGATGCACATGGGAGGAGACAGGTTAAAGAAGGATTTTTAAACCTTGAGACATGGATTGTGTATGTGTGCCATTCAGAGGGTGACAAAATATTTAAGTGCCTTTGAACAGGGTACGGTAGTAGGTGCCAGGCACTCTGGTTTGTGTCAAGAACTGCAACGCTGCTGGGTTTGTCACGCTCAACAGTTTCCCGTGTGTATCCAGAATGATCCTCCATCCAAAGGACATTCAGCCAACCTGACACAACTGTGGGAAGCATTGGAGTCAACATGGGCCAGCATCCCTGTGGAACACTTTAGACACCTTGTAGAGTCCATGACCTGATGAACTGAGGCTGTTCTGAGGGCAAAAGGGGTGAAACTAAATATTAGGAAGGTGTTCCTAATGTTTTGTTCACTGTATGTGTGTGTGTATATTTCTTCCCCAGAAGTAAAAATACTGATCATAAAAAAATAACAATCTAATCATTACAATGGTGGATTAATTCATTACAATTTCTTTTTTTAAATACATTTCTGAGGAGATAGATGAACGCTATGCTTTCAGGCAATGAAAGCGTGTGCTGGATGGTAAACACGGCTGTGGGACTGTTTAACCAGTCACAGAGACAGACGGAAGCTTCTGGTTTAGCTTTCACCACAGAGTGAAGGCCAACAGACACACCACTCTTAACCCAGGCCTGATGAAATACTTCAGGAGTGGAGAAGACTAACCTCGTCCCCAGACTTTCTGTATTGGCTAACGAAGTTTGACACCATGGTACACCAGATTCTTGGCATTTGGGCGGAAGTGTATGGGAACGAGATTACACACAGACTGACAACACATCCCATAGAATCAGATGATTAACTTTATAAGATGCTCATATAAGCTTCTAGCAAGTTTAAGGCATTATACTGGTCGGTGTTACCCATGATGAAGGAGTACTACATGTCTGGAGTGGAGTAGTGACAGTCATTCCATAGAAAGTAAATGAACATATAGTGCCTGTAACACTTCTATAAAGGTGCATACATGCTTATAACAAGTTATAAGGCATTATACCAGTTGGCTTTTACGTAACGTGTTACCAAACAACCTTCCCCATTAGAAGCTTTCAGACAACAACAGATGGGTCAAATGACATTCTACAGCAACATGGAAGCTTTCAGACAACAACAGATGGGTCAAATGACATTCTACAGCAACATGGAAGCTTTCAGACAACAACAGATGGGTCAAATGACATTCTACAGCAACATGGAAGCTTTCAGACAACAACAGATGGGCCAAACGATATTCTACAGCAACATGGAAGCTTTCAGACAACAACAGATGGGCCAAACGATATTCTACAGCAACATGGAAGCTTTCAGACAACAACAGATGGGTCAAATGACATTCTACAGCAACATGGAAGCTTTCAGACAACAACAGATGGGCCAAATGACATTCTACAGCAACATGGAAGCTTTCAGACAACAACAGATGGGCCAAACGATATTCTACAGCAACATGGAAGCTTTCAGACAACAACAGATGGGTCAAATGACATTCTACAGCAACATGGAAGCTTTCAGACAACAGATGGGTCAAATGACATTCTACAGCAACATGGAAGCTTTCAGACAACAACAGATGGGTCAAATGACATTCTACAGCATCATGGAAGCTTTCAGACAACAACAGATGGGTCAAATGACATTCTACAGCATCATGGAAGCTTTCAGACAACAACAGATGGGTCAAATGACATTCTACAGCAACATGGAAGCTTTCAGACAACAACAGATGGGTCAAATGACATTCTACAGCATCATGGAAGCTTTCAGACAACAACAGATGGGTCAAATGACATTCTACAGCAACATGGAAGCTTTCAGACAACAACAGATGGGCCAAACGACATTCTACAGCAACATGGAAGCTTTCAGACAACAACAGATGGGCCAAACGATATTCTACAGCAACATGGAAGCTTTCAGACAACAACAGATGGGCCAAACGATATTCTACAGCAACATGGAAGCTTTCAGACAACAACAGATGGGCCAAACGATATTCTACAGCAACATGAAAGCTTTCAGACAACAACAGATGGGCCAAACGATATTCTACAGCAACATGGAAGCTTTCAGACAACAACAGATGGGCCAAACGATATTCTACAGCAACATGGAAGCTTTCAGACAACAACAGATGGGCCAAACGATATTCTACAGCAACATGGAAGCTTTCAGACAACAACAGATGGGCCAAACGATATTCTACAGCAACATGGAAGCTTTCAGACAACAACAGATGGGCCAAACGATATTCTACAGCAACATGGAAGCTTTCAGACAACAACAGATGGGCCAAACGATATTCTACAGCAACATGGAAGCTTTCAGACAACAACAGATGGGCCAAACGATATTCTACAGCAACATGGAAGCTTTCAGACAACAACAGATGGGCCAAACGATATTCTACAGCAACATGGAAGCTTTCAGACAACAACAGATGGGCCAAACGATATTCTACAGCAACATGGAAGCTTTCAGACAACAACAGATGGGCCAAACGATATTCTACAGCAAGATGACTTCTGTTGAGTAACATGGTATGGAACAATACATTTATTCAACCATTTAGGTTTGACAGGAGCATTGAAATTGACATGACAATGCACCATTATATTTCTATGGAACAAACTGACACGTTAGCTGACAGGGTTGTATTCATTAGGTCATGCAACTGAAAACGTTTTTAATAGGGAAAAAACGATAATGACTGTTTGTTATTGGAGTCCAGGTAGTCTCTTCCCGTTGCAGTCAGCTGTTCTTCCGTTCGCTGCCTAGTGAATGCTTCTACCTTGTGTAGAATAGACTGGCCTCTGGGACAGAATCATGTCCACTCTTCTCATTTCTAACCACAAACATTTTGTCAGAACATCGCCCCCTCTTGAACGGACCCCAGTCCTCTTATAATTAGTGTTGGGCTTTAACATTGTGGATAGAGTGCTGGGAGTGGATAGCTGCAGTGTCAATTATACGAGAAAAGGTGTGTGACAGGTGAGAAGAGGGCGGGACAAAGGTGGAACTGCTTCTTATAGGTCCTCAGTGAGAGTACACAATGCTGATAAGCTACTAATAATTATAATAATCTATCATTGACTCGTTCTCTCAATAGAAAAGTCCTATTGAGTTTGAGTTCCTTTCTCATATATTAAAAACATATACAGTTGATTTCCTGCAGGTACATTTCAACTTTAAAATGGTATAAAATGTTAATAACACCCATGTCTCAAAGTAGTGCTTCCCAAACATCTACGATTGTCAGACGTTTTCGAACCTCAAGTGGTGAGATAAATCCCACACTGACACACCTCAGATTTGACATAATCTTTTAAAAGGAGAATGGTGCATCCCAAATGGCAGCCTATTCAGTTTATAGTGCACTACGTTTCACCAGGGCCCTATGAGAATAGGGTGCCATTTGGGACTCATACTAAATGTGTTGCTGGCTTTAGAGAAGGTATCTAGGCACTGTCTATCTATCTCCTACCAACTGGCCTGTCTGTCTGTCCACCCTGTGGTATCTAGACACTATCTCCTACCAACTGGCCTGTCTGTCTGTCCACCCTGTGGTATCTAGACACTATCTCCTACCAACTGGCATGTCTGTCTGTCCACCCTGCCACCCTGTGGTATCTAGACACTATCTCCTACCAACTGGCTTGTCTGTCTGTCCACCCTGTGGTATCTAGACACTATCTCCTACCAACTGGCCTGTCTGTCTGTCCACCCTGCCGCCCTGTGGTATCTAGACACTATCTCCTACCAACTGGCCTGTCTGTCTGTCAACCCTGCCGCCCCGTGGCTGGTTGGGCAATTCAGAGAGAAAATAAATACAATTAAAAATGATCTTTGGTTTCAAAACGTCAAAACTGGATGTGTCCCTGTTGATTGTCACTGGAGAGGTTAAAGTTGAACCTCTGTGTAGTAGGCTCTACACCAACTTCCTGGACACAACTGAAACATAGTGCTGGACTAAGAAGCTATTTCAATATGGATTCTCCATTGAGTTTGCTTTTAAGTCCAGGACTAGACTTAATCTGTGTGAAGGTTTCCTGGTTGATTTTAGGGTCCAACTCAAACCTTATAAATGATGATATTGCAGTTTATGTAAAGATGGTGTAAATGAAATGTACTGGTGTAGTAAAGAGGTTACATTTGTTACTAACACCAAAGGAGGCTTTAGTCAACACACACACACACACACGCATGTGCACACACGCACATACATACACACACACGCGCACATACATACACACATGCATGCGCACATACATACACGCACGTGCGCGCACACACACACACACGCACGTGCGCACATACACACACACACACACACACACGTGCGCACACACACACACACGCACGTGCGTACATACATACACACACACACACACACACACACACACACACACACACACACACACACACACACACACACACACACACACACACACACACACACTACTACAGCAGCTTTAGGCTTATCTCCCAGTTGTTGCTCTGTTTTAAGGACTTGGGACAGAAGGCCAGTTTAGTTTAGAGGGGGCTGGGATCGGCCCTGGCGGCATATAAACTATCTAAACAAGACCTGGGTTCAAATACTTTTTGAAATCATTTCAAAGATTTAAATCGGTGCTTGATTGAGCTTGCCTGGATTAATGAACCAATAGAAGTCTAAACACTGCAAACCCCGCCCATCTGGCACTTCGGGCCGGCTAGAACAAACACTGAAATGATTTTATAAAATGTCAAATACTATATGAACCCAGGTCTAATATCAAACAGACTCTCCTAGCAAACAACCACACAGGACAACAACATACGCAAACTAACAATTCAAGTTGTTCAACACCAAGTCAGTGTAAAAAGTAGGAAGTACCTGGTTGTATGTGAAACATGACATATTAGTCAGCTATAAAAAAAGAGTCCCTCCTCAAACAGGAATGGGGGGGAACAAGACAGTCATGTGGAAAGAGGAGAGAGAGAACGACAGTACACAAGAAGGAGCTTATCAATCTTTAAGCCATTTCAAAATGGCAGCCACAACACGGCAACGTTTTGGCTGTATATACACGTCCGTGTGTAGAGTAACAAAACCACAAAACCAAAATGGGGCATAGGGCCGCTCTTCTTCTTCCCCTCTCCCCACCATGTGCACCCCTCCATGTGTTTTTGGGGGTTCTGTAAGGTTTATGTCATTGAGGCTTCATGCCTGCCCCCGCAGCACCCGCACGCCACCCCGGCCCGGTGGCAGGCGTGTAGGGGCGGGTACAGGCAGAGACACGGCGCCACTAGGGACAACCCCAGCAGAGCTGCCCAGCGCGTGCCCAGCCTCCCCTCGCCACCCCCCTCACAGGAGCAGGGGTCCGAGTAGTCCCCCTCCGGGTCAGACATGCAGTGGTACAGCAGTGTGTCGGCCAGCCACATGCAGCTGACCCGCCGGACGCACGCCCTGATCGGGTCCGGTGCATCCTGGCAGCGCCCCCGTCGGTTGTTACCGCGGGAGAACGGTTCACCACAGTGTTGGCACTGCAGGCGCTCACCAACCCCGCCCTCCTCAGACTTCTTGTCCTGTCCATCAGACGAGCCAGGAAGGAGGGGCTGGGGCTGGGTAGAGACCACGCCCCCACCGAAGCCCTGCTCCCCTGGACGGCGGTGTTGCGAACCCAAGCCGGCGTAGTGGTGCCTCTTGGGTAAAGGTCTGAAGGTAGGTTTGGGGTCGGAGGAATCTAACGGTGTGGATACCAGGGGATAACTATAGTGGTGTTTGTGGGGATCGCTCTTAGCGAAGTGGACATAGGACTCAGAGTCGTCCGGCGGGCGGATGTATTTGTGGCGCACGGTGGCGTGGCGGTAGTCCTCATAGCCCGTGAGCCAGGAGCGTTCTAGTTGGTCCACACGGCGTTCCGAGCGGGAGGAGGATTCCGAGGGGAGCTCCCAGGAACGTTCCCGAGGGTTGATCCTGATGATATCCTCGTCGTCATGGAAGGTGATGTGGTGAGGGATGTGGGGCAGAGGCTGCAGGGAGGAGAGAGAGAGAAAGAGAGAGAGGGGAGAGGGGAGAGGGAGAAGAGAGAAGAGGGAAGAGGGGAGAGGGGAGAGAGAGAGAGAGAGAGAGAGAGAGAGAGAGCGAGAGGGGAGAGAGAGAGAGAGAGAGAGAGAGAGAGAGAGGAGAGGGGGAAAAGGGGGATGAACAAATGCCTAGAATTGAACAAATGTCATTGGACAACCCGTTGGAGGTACAGACACGGTGTAAATGATGCTGTGTAACTTCCATATTGATACTTCCACCGTGTACATTTTACTACACAGTATTTTAATATGCATTACTACTAGTAATATGCAGTGATGAAGTGGTAAAAAATGAGGTGGGTAAAACGCTGACTGCTGTTCACAGTGAGTAAAGTAACGCTCCCTATACTTTTAATGCATTTTCCTGTAAAAAAGTGGGTTCGACCCTCAAGCAAAATAAAATGGGTGTGTAAACGGCGTTTACATGCGTTTACCCTCCACAACACCACTGGTAATATACAGTAACTAGTATATTCAGACCATAGAGATGGAAAGAGGTCTCATCTTTGTATCTGTGCCATTTTGGCGTCTGTGACAGCATGTTTGAGGAAATCTCAATTTTAAAGAGTCCTGGACCAAATCTTGTGTGGCGTTCATTTATTGTGGCCACTAGATGGCGGTGATATAGCTTAAAGCCATTGACAAACCATGGCAACCAATTTGAAGAAGACTGCTCCGATCTTTGGCTTATCGCTCCCAATCCGTAGGAATCACCACCTAGTTGACCACTTTAAAATGGTGAAAGCCCTCAATGGCAATTTTCAATGCTAAATCGAGTTATGTCCAAGTTGAGTCCTCTACAGCTCTATGATTCAGACACAAATCACATTTGTCACATGCACTGAATACAACAGGTGTAGTAGACCTTACCATGAAATACTTACTTACAAGCCCTTAACCAACAACGCAGAGTAAGAAAAATGTGAAATACATTTTACTGTCAAAAAAGTAACAGTAAAATACCAATAACGGGGCTATATACAGGGGGTACGGGTGTCGAGCTAGTTGAGGTAATATGTACATGTAGGTGGGGTAAAGAGACTGTGCATAGATAATAAACAGAGAATCAGCAGTGTAAAAAAAAAGAAGGTAAATGCAAATATTCCGGGTGGCCATTTGATTACCTGTTCAGTAGTCTAATGGTTTGGGGGTAGAACCTGTTCAGTAGTCTAATGGTTTGGGGGTAGAACCTGTTCAGTAGTCTAATGGTTTGGGGGTAGAACCTGTTCAGTAGTCTAATGGTTTGGGGGTAGAACCTGTTCATCAGTCTAATGGTTTGGGGGTAGAACCTGTTCAGTAGTCTAATGGTTTGGGGGTAGAACCTGTTCAGTAGTCTAATGGTTTGGAGGTAGAACCTGTTCAGTAGTCTAATGGTTTGGGGGTAGAACCTGTTCAGTAGTCTAATGGTTTGGGGGTAGAACCTGTTCAGTAGTCTAATGGTTTGGGGGTAGAACCTGTTCATCAGTCTAATGGTTTGGGGGTAGAACCTGTTCAGTAGTCTAATGGTTTGGGGGTAGAAGCTGTTCAGTAGTCTAATGGTTTGGGGGTAGAACCTGTTCAGTAGTCTAATGGTTGAGGGGTAGAACCTGTTCAGTAGTCTAATGGTTTGGGGGTAGAACCTGTTCAGTAGTCTAATGGTTTGGGGGTAGAAGCTGTTCAGTAGTCTAATGGTTTGGGGTAGAAGCTGTTCAGTAGTCTAATGGTTTGGGGGTAGAACCTGTTCAGTAGTCTAATGGTTTGGGGTTAGAACCTGTTCAGTAGTCTAATGGTTTGGGGGTAGAAGCTGTTCAGTAGTCTAATGGTTTGGGGGTAGAAGCTGGTCAGTATCTCATGGTTTGGGGGGTAGAACCTGTTCAGTAGTACTAATGGTTTGGGGGTAGAAGCTGTTCAGGTAGTCTAATGGTTTGTGGGGTAGAACCTGTTCAGATAGTCCTAATGGGTTTGGGTGTTAGAACCTGTTCAGTAGTCTAATGGTTTGGGGGTAGAAGCGTTCAGTAGTCTAATGGTTTGGGGGGTAGAACCTGTTCAGAGCAGTCTAAAGGTTTGGGGTTAGAACCTGTTCAGTAGTCTAATGGTTTGGGGGTAGAACCTGTTCAGTAGTCTAATGGTTTGGGGGTAGAACCCGTTCAGTAGTCTAATGGTTTGGGGGTAGAACCTGTTCAGTAGTCTAATGGTTTGGGGGTAGAACCCGTTCAGTAGTCTAATGGTTTGGGGGTAGAACCTGTTCAGTAGTCTAATGGTTTGGGGGTAGAACCTGTTCAGTAGTCTAATGGTTTGGGGGTAGAAGCTGTTCAGTAGTCTAATGGTTTGGGGGTAGAACCTGTTCAGTAGTCTAATGGTTTGGGGGTAGAACCTGTTCAGTAGTCTAATGGTTTGTGGGTAGAACCTGTTCAGTAGTCTAATGGTTTGGGGGTAGAACCTGTTCAGTAGTCTAATGGTTTGGGGGTAGAACCTGTTCAGTAGTCTAATGGTTTGGGGGTAGAACCTGTTCAGTAGTCTAATGGTTTGGGGGTAGAACCTGTTCAGTAGTCTAATGGTTTGGGGGTAGAAGCTGTTCAGTAGTCTAATGGTTTGGGGGTAGAAGCTGTTCAGTAGTCTAATGGTTTGTGGGTAGAACCTGTTCAGTAGTCTAATGGTTTGGGGGTAGAATCTGTTCAGGTACCTTTTAGTTCCAGACTTGGTGCTCCGGTAACGCTTGCCGTGCAGTAGCAGAGAGAACAGTCTATGACTTGGGTGGCTGCAGTCTTGACAATTTTTGAGGGCCTTCCTCTGTCACCGCCTGGTATAGAGGTCCTGGATGGCAGGAAGCTTGGCCCCAGTGATGTACTGGGCCGTACTCACTACCCTCTGTAGTGCCTTGAGGTCGGAGGCTGAGCAGTTGCCATACCAGGCAGTGATGCAACCGGTCAGGATGCTCTCAATGTGCAGCTGCAGAACTTTTTGAGGATCTGAGGACCCATGCCAAATCTTTTCAGTCTCCTGAGGGGAAATAGGTTTTGTCGTGCCCTCTTCACGACTGTCTTGGTGTGTTTGGACCATGTTAGTTTGTTGGTGATGTGGACACCAAGGATCTTGAAGCTCTCAACCCGCTCCACTACAGCCACGTCGATGTGAATAGGGGCGTGCTCAGCCCGCCTTTTCCTGTATCCCGCGATCAGCTCCTTCGTCTTGTTCACATTGAGGGAGGCACCACACTGCCAGTTCTCTGACCTCCTCCCTATAGGCTGTGTCATCGTTGTCGGTGATCAGGCCTACCACTGTTGTGTCGTCTGCAGCATTAATGATGGTGTTGGAGTCGTGCCTGGTTGTGCAGTCGTCGGTGAACAGGGAGTACAGGAGGGGACTGAGCACGCACCCCTGAGGCCCCAGTGTTGAGGTTCAGCGTGGCGGATGTGTTGTTAACTACCCTTACCACCAGGGGGAGGCCTGTCAGGAAGTCCAGGATCCAGTTGCAGAGGGAGGTGTTTAGTCCCAGGGTCCTTAGCTTAGTGATGAGCTTTGAGGGCACTATGGTGTTGAACGCTGAGCTGTAGTCAATGAACAGCATTTTCACGTAGGTGTTCCTTTTGTCCAGGTGGGAAAGGGCAGTGTGGAGTGCAACCGAGATTGCATCATCTGTGGATCGGTTGGGGTGGTATGCGAATTGGAGTGGCTCTAGGGTTTCTGGGATAATGGTGTTGATGTGAGCCATGACCAGCTTTTCAAAGCACTTCATGGCTACAGATGTGTTCTACAGGTCGGTAGTCATTTAGACATGTTACCATGGTGTTCATGTGCACAGGGACTATGGTGGTCTGCTTGAAACATGTAGGTATTACAGACTGGGTCAGGGAGACACATCCAGTGTCAACATCATCCCATCCCTTACTCTCCTCCCATTGGCTTACCAGATCTAGGAAGTAGTGGTCTGACAACCTATAGGGTTCGTGGAGGTCGTTTCCCAGGATGCAGTTGTTGTGTAGGTGGGATGAGTCAACGAGGGGGGAGGAGTCCAGTGGCTGCAGACAGGGCTCCAGTCTCTCGGAGGAGGAGTTAGACGAGCTGTCTGTGGCATTCTGATTGGACAAAAGACAAAACCAGAAGAGTCAGTAAAGCTCTGATTGGACAAGCAGTTGTCGGTGGGCAGGTTTGGTTTGAGCAAATTGTCTATATTGTTGTTTGAGTTGTTTCACTGGCCATCAGTCACCCCAAAATGTCTCTCTCTTTGATTCTGTTTCTCTATGGCCTCTCTTTACACAGATCTACCTCTGCTGTTCCAGGACCGGCTTCAGTGCATTTCTCTCTCCAAATCTCCCCTCTCTGCTTCCCCCCACAGTCTCTGCTCCCCCCCCCACTCTACCCTCTCTCCCCCCCTCTGCTTCCCCCCCACCCTCTCTGCTTCCCCCCCACTCTACCCTCTCTGCCCCCCCCACTCTACCCTCTCTGCTCCCCCCCACTCTACCCTCTCTTACCCCTCTCTGCTTCCCCCCACTCTACCCTCTCTGCTCCCCCCCCACGCTTCCCCCCACTCTGCCCTCTCTGCCCCTCCCCCCCCCACTCTACCCTCTCTGCCCCCCCCCACTCTACCCTCCCTGCCCCCCCCCCACTCTAACCTCTCTGCCCCTCCCCCCCACTCTACCCTCTCTCCCCCCCTCTGCTTCCCCCCCACCCTCTCTGCTTCCCCCCCACTCTACCCTCTCTTACCCCTCTCTGCTTCCCCCCCACTCTACCCTCTCTTACCCCCCTCTGCTTCCCCCCACTCTACCCTCTCTGCCCCCCCCCACTCTACCCTCTCTGCCCCCCCCCACTCTACCCTCTCTTACCCCCCTCTGCCTCCCCCCTCTGCTTCCCCCCACTCTACCCTCTCTGCCCCCCCCACTCTACCCTCTCTGCCCCCCCACTCTACACTCTCTGCTTCCCCCCCACTCTACCCTCTCTTACCCCCCTCTGCTTCCCCCCACTCTACCCTCTCTGCCCCCCCCCCCCACTCTACCCTCTCTGCTCCCCCCCCACGCTTCCCCCCACTCTACCCTCTCTGCCCCTCCCCCCCACTCTACCCTCTCTGCCCCCCCCCCCACTCTACCCTCTCTGCCCCTCCCCCCCACTCTACCCTCTCTGCCCCCCCCCACTCTAACCTCTCTGCCCCTCCCCCCCCACTCTACCCTCTCTGCCCCCCCACCCCCCCCCACTCTACACTCTCTGCTCCCCGGGTCATTCTACAAAAATTGAGGCTTTCCTGTCCCGGACTTATTCACCAGGAAAAACCCTTAAAAGTGTGAGATAATGACACAAAACATTTTGGGGTTTTTAATTTAAGTGTTTTACTATTAATAAAACATATGTAAGACAGTTATACTGCAAACAATCTTTGTATATATTGTAGCGCACGGTCAGTACCATGAAATTGGCTTGTCCCTCAGGTCAGGAGTCATGGTTTAGTGATATATTTTGAGTTTAAAAATATATTTTTCTCCCTCTTTAAATGTCATAATACAAAGAAAAGTATTAGTTATTTAGTGGACTACTTAAAAAACTAAAATATCAAATAAATATTACAAATCATTTACAAGTAATAGCTGTCCCCCAATTTCATGTCACTGGTGTTAAAATTTATAAAAACCACCACTTTGAAAAAATGCTAACATCTTTGCCAAATTCTTCCTGGGTCAAAGGTTCATTGGAGACGGGACTGTTTTGAAAAGCACATGGTGAGCGTGCACTCTCTCTTCATCTGTTAACAATTTGATGATTAACTTGGTCATTTCATGCGAGGACTTAAGATGTGTCACTGGTGTTATACAGTTTATAGTAAGGGGAAAGGAAATTGGATATAAATTATTGATAAAATTGCATGATTAAGTGATTTATTTACAATTTAAGAAGTGTGGTTTGAGCTACAGTGGCCGCCATCTTAGATATGCCATCTTGTCTGCAGATTTGCCACTGGTGTTACTGTTCTTGCTGGTAACACCAGTGACATGGCGATAACGCCAATGACAATCAATAACACCACAAACTTTTTTCTCAACGTAATGTTTTATAAAACCGTCAACAATTATATTTAAAAAAAGACTTAATAGTATTTTATTACTGTTTCAATATTGTAATCACATAATATGGCTTTCCTTTTGATTAGATATGGTGAAATAAGGTGCTGCTGAAAAGCGTTAGACTCTACAGACAGCGCAGGCATGCTGACCCACACCACAGAGCAGCCCACCTTAAAGAAAAACACCAGACTTACTGAAAGGATTTAGAGAGTCAGAAAAGGAGAGTGCAGGATCTCACAGAAAGAGAAGAAAGGCAGGAGTGGAAGGTAATGGCGGATCAGACAGGATCAGACAGGCAAAACACAGAGAGATTGAGAGCAGGAACCACAGTGTTGATCCCCATCCACTCCAGACAGTGAACCCAGTACTGCAATTAAGACAATGTGTCTGTAGGAAGACTAAGTAACTCTGGAGATACAGAGTACATATAAGGGATAATTCACCAAATTACAAAATGACTTATTGGTTTCTTTACCATGTATGCAGTCTATGGACAAGGTATGACAGCGAGCCATGCTTTGGTTTACCTGGCCATTGTTTCTGCTGCTAATTATTTTGCATTTGTGGCACAAAACCAAAGCATTGATTGCTGTTATACCTTGTCCATAAACTGCTTACACGGTAAGGAAACCAATATGTCATTTCGTAATTCAGATGAACTATCCTTTTTAAGTAGGCCTAGACAATGTTTGTCACATGGCACGAGAATTGATATATACTGTTATATATATATATATATATATATATACTGATATATACGTAGTTTTGTGGCGTGACAGAGTAGGATTTCATGTTTGTATTATGTTGCATCTTACACTGGAAATCAAATACAATTCTATATTACATCTTTACAGACACAAATCTGTTGTGTTATGAAAGACACATTTTAGTCTTAATCTTTGACCAATAATCCTCCTTTTAATTTTCATATTAAATCAACACATTTTATCAAATCTGAAATGATTTGTAATTAAAAATATTACTAATAAATTGATAAAATTTGTTTGAAATAATCTTATGTTTGTCATTGGTTTCACATTGTGTCACTGGTGTTACATTTCATCACTGGTGTTACTGTATGGGATATTGGTGTTCTGACATCAGAGTTGCCCAATTTAATTGGATTTTTGTATTTGTTGCTACATTCATTAGAAAACATTTTAAGGATATGATCATTACATTTTGATGATTCAACCTCAATTATTTCTAATGTTACAAACAACAAAACAATAGTAGAAATGGAAAAATGTTAGACAATAGAACTGTATCTGTTTAAAGTCAATTATTACTATTCCAAACACGTTCTTAGTTTTATCATTAACCTGTTCTGTCTTTGATTATATAAAGACAGAAATGACATTCTAGAAAGCCTGAATTATTATCTAAAATATAGGTAACACCAGCGACCAAAAGGCAGCACCAGCATTTCTTTTTGTAATGTAGTAAAAATATAAAAATGTGTTAAGCTGTCATTTATGTTGATTTATAATGTTAAGGGGTTAACTATCTGACTAAGTTTTGACTTTAAAAAAAAAATGCAATTTGTAAAAGTTGGCTGTTCAAAAAGCCACCATTTTCATAGAATGACCCTCCCCAACTCTGCTTCCCCCTCTCTGCTTCCCTCCCCTCTACCCTCTCTGCTTCCCTCCCCTCTCTGCTTCCCTCCCCTCTACCCTCTCTGCTTCCCTCCCACCTACCCTCTCTGCTTCCCTCCCCTCTCTGCTTCCCTCCCCTCTACCCTCTCTGCTTCCCTCCCCTCTACCCTCTCTGCTTCCCTCTACCCTCTCTGCTTCCCTCTCAACTACCCTCTCTGCTTCCCTCCCAACTACCCTCTCTGCTTCCCTCCCAACTACCCTCTCTGCTTCCCTCCCTCTACCCTCTCTGCTTCCCTCCCTCTACCCTCTCTGCTTCCCTCCCCTCTACCCTCTCTGCTTCCCTCCCCTCTACCCTCTCTGCTTCCCTCCCACCTACCCTCTCTGCTTCCCTCCCCTCTACCCTCTCTGCTTCCCTCCCCTCTACCCTCTCTGCTTCCTCCCACCTACCCTCTCTGCTTCCTTCCCCTCTACCCTCTCTGCTTCCCTCCCAACTACCCTCTCTGCTTCCCTCCCAACTACCCTCTCTGCTTCCCTCCCAACTACCCTCTCTGCTTCCCTCCCACCTACCCTCTCTGCTTCCCTCCCACCTACCCTCTCTGCTTCCCTCCCTCTACCCTCTCTGCTTCCCTCCCCTCTACCCTCTCTGCTTCCCTCCCCTCTACCCTCTCTGCTTCCTCTCCTCTACCCTCTCTGCTTCCCTCCCCTCTACCCTCTCTGCTTCCCTCCCCTCTACCCTCTCTGCTTCCCTCCCAACTACCCTCTCTGCTTCCCTCCCACCTACCCTCTCTGCTTCCCTCCCCCCTACCCTCTCTGCTTCCCTCCCCTCTACCCTCTCTGCTTCCCTCCCCTCTACCCTCTCTGCTTCCCTCCCCTCTACCCTCTCTGCTTCCCTCCCCTCTCTGCTTCCCTCCCCTCTCTGCTTCCCTCCCCTCTCTGCTTCCCTCCCCTCTACCCTCTCTGCTTCCCTCCCCTCTACCCTCTCTGCTTCCCTCCCACCTACCCTCTCTGCTTCCCTCCCCTCTACCCTCTCTGCTTCCCTCCCCTCTACCCTCTCTGCTTCCTCCCCTCTACCCTCTCTGCTTCCCTCCCACCTACCCTCTCTGCTTCCCTCCCCCTCTACCCTCTCTGCTTCCCTCCCCTCTAACCCTCTCTGCTTCCCCTCCCCTCTACCCTCTCTGCTTCCCTCCCCTCTAACCCTCTCTGCTTCCCTCCCCTCTACCCTCTCTGCTCTGCTTCCCTCCCTCTACCCTCTCATGCTTCCCTCCCACCTACCCTCTCTGCTTCCCTTCCCCTCTATCCTCTCTGCTTTCCTCCCAACTACCTCTCTGCTTTCCTCCCAACTACCCTCCCTGCTTCCCTCCCACCTACCCTCTCTGCTTCCCTCCCCTCTACCCTCTCTGCTTCCCTCACCCTCTACACTCTCG
This sequence comes from Salmo trutta, assembly GCF_901001165.1. Taxonomy (NCBI): domain Eukaryota; kingdom Metazoa; phylum Chordata; class Actinopteri; order Salmoniformes; family Salmonidae; genus Salmo; species Salmo trutta. The sequence continues at coordinate 1,140,523 of NC_042961.1, read as the reverse complement.
CGCTTACCTCCCCTCCTCTGCTTCCCTCCCCTCCTACCCTCTCTGCTTCCCTCCCCTCTACCCTCTCTGCTTCCCTCCCCTCTACCCCTCTCTGCTTCCCTTCCCTCTACACTCTCCTGCTTATCTCCCCTCTACCCTCTCTGCTTCCCTCCCCTCTACCCTCTCTGCTTCCCTCCCTCTACCCTCTCTGCTTCCCTCCCCTCTACCCTCTCTGCTTCCCTCCCACCTACCCTCTCTGCTTCCCTCCCACCTACCCTCTCTGCTTCCCTCCCTTCTACCCTCTCTGCTTCCCTCTCCTCTACCCTCTCTGCTTCCCTCCCACCTACCCTCTCTGCTTCCCTCCCCTCTACCCTCTCTGCTTCCCTCCCAACTACCCTCTCTGCTTCCCTCCCCCTACCCTCTCTGCTTCCCTCCCCCCTACCCTCTCTGCTTCCTCCCCTCTACCCTCTCTGCTTCCCTCCCCTCTACCCTCTCTGCTTCCCTCCCCTCTACCCTCTCTGCTTCCCTCCCCTTCTCTGCTTCCCTCCCCTCTACCCTCTCTGCTTCCCTCCCACCTACCCTCTCTGCTTCCCTCCCCCTCTACCCTCTCTGCTTCCCTCCCCCTCTACCCTCTCTGCTTCCCTCCCACCTACCCTCTCTGCGTCCCCTCCCCTCTACCCTCTCTGCTTCCCTCCCACCTACCCTCTCTGCTTCCCTCCCCTCTACCCTCTCTGCTTCCCTCCCACCTACCCTCCTCTGCTTCCCTCCCCTCTACCCTCTCTGCTTCCCTCCCCTCTACCCCCTCTGCTTCCTCCCCTCTAACCCTCTCTGCTTCCCTCCCCCCCTCCCCTCTCTGCTTCCCTCCCACCTACCCCTCTCTCTCCTCCAGGTCTACTTCCAGTCTGTATTAGTAGCATTATCCTGGCCCCTTTCCTCTCAGAGCTTTGGTCTAAGTCAAATCTTGCCAGACACGAAACACACCAGCAGCCAGCTGACTCTGCACATCGTGTGTGTCTGTGTGACTCCACATTGCTGAGCGCCCAGACAGATATTTTGGACAGGCAGGCAGGGGGACAGCCTCTGGGGGCATTGCAGGCAGCAGAGTACTAGCTGACAGGCTGGGCATGATTTTTGCCGTCTGTGTTCCAAATGGTGCCCTATTCCCTATATAGTGCACTACTTTAGACCAGGACCCTATTCCCTATATAGTGCACTACTTTAGACAAGGACCCTATTCCCTATATAGTGCACTACTTTTAACCAGGACCCCTAGGAATAGGGTGTTATTTAGGACGCAAAGGCACTCCCTCTGACCTATCTTTTTGTCTGTCTGTCGCTGCCACACACCGGCAGGCCAGGGGGAAGTGTGTGTGAGAGCCACTTTATTTAGCTTTTTCAACCGCCCCCCCCCCCCCCTCTCCCCCCCCCCCTCCCTCCCTCC